>NC_134357.1:2889959-3166283 GCF_048569485.1 Anomaloglossus baeobatrachus
TAACGGCACATAACACATAACCAGCAAAACACACAAATGTAACAGGCAACAGAGTCTCACCCTTCCGCTGCTCAACAGGGATTTAGAATGTCCATGCCTGAGAGGTCCCAGGGCTATTTACTCCAATCCAGCAGCACCCCGCTTTTGGCAGGCACCCACCGAGAAAGGAATAATGCCAGATTTAGGAAGCTGGCTGAGGTCTGCAAAGTCTGTAACAGGTGACTGAACTGTCCCAACCTGAGTGTCCTCCTTAGGTAGTCCTGGTATGATGATATAATCCTGGCAGCCGGAGTCGAAATCCCTAGACTGTGGATATGGTCTACAATCGGAACCAGAGTCCCTAGATTGAAGCCATAGGGTATCCTGATCCTCTAGTCAGCTCCTAAGAGCTTAGACTGGATCCATCAGCATCCATCAACAACAACCTGGTGGCTTAAAGAAATCCCTTTTATAGCCACAGCCTTCCACTTGGATACACTGCGTCCTCATCGATTGGTTGGACAAGATCGCCTCTCCCATTGGATGAATCTCAAGCTGCATGGACAATGTTCATCCAAATAATGTCTACAGAAAGACTGAGGGTATACATGTAGTCTGGAATGCACAGACTAGACAATGACTACTAAGCAATACACAACTACAATACAATGATTACTGGAAGGGTCTGGAGAAACAATAGCTAAGCAAACATGAGATAGCACACAGAAGAACAATGACGTTTCGGCTGAATGTTAAGAAACTTTAACCCATGAGAGGCATTGGGTGTCCATGTCGTCACATTCCTCCCCCTTCTTAATATTAGCCAGACATGATAGGCTTCCGATCATCCTTCTGCTCTTGACGGCATTGTCCTTTTTAATGGTGAGGTCAGCAACAGAGGCTCGCATCTATACAGCTCCCCCTGATTACCTTCCCCAGGTTGAGCCGCCATATTGCCGGCAAGCACTAAGGTGAGGTCCATGAGTTGGGCTTGCATACATTTCTTACTATCAATCTTCCCCCAGTCAATAGCCACAGTGTGGTTAGGCTTACTCACGGTTCTTGGCTCAGAAGTGGATGCTGGAGACTGGGAATGTGAATTATCCTTGGAAAAGATGTTAGAAAGATCCATATCAGGGTCCTGCTTGGCTTGGAGGTGGGTGATGGCTGCTTCAAACTGACTGGATAGTCCTTGTCCTAGGTCATTCTCCAAAATAACTGGTGTGAGCAGGTAATCCCCAAGCCCCACTTTCACTTCCCTCTGAGTGGTATCCGAAACAACAAGCTTGGTGGGGCCATCTATGAACCCCACTTCAACTTCCTCCTTGCCACTCCCTGAAACAACAGGTGTGGGGAGGCTGTCCATAAACTCCATATGGACCTCTTCCTGGTCAGACCCCAAAGTAACTGGTGTGGGGACGGAGTCCATAAGCTCCACATCAGCCTTGCTCTGCTCAGTCTCCACAATGACCGGTATGGGGAGGCTGTTCACAATCCCCACATCGATCACTTCCTGGTTGGTCCCCAAAATACCAGGTGTGGGGAGGCTGTTCATAAGCTCCACCTCGACCTCTCCCTGGTCGGTCCTTAGGTCCAACTGCACACATGCCAGAGGAATGTCTGAGTGCTGGCCCTCAGCCAGGGAGATGGATAATTAGGAATCTGGTAAAGGGTCTTATGTGGAAACAATAACTGGGCTTACCAGGGTAATGGAGGAACCAGTGTCTCGTAGTCCATGGCTCTTGACCGGCTGAGCTGGCAGATGGGCTCCAAGCATGCGGCCTCGGTTTTGGAGACAATCTTTATCTATATGTCCATGGCGCCCACATGTATAACAGCGCCATAGATTGGGCAAGTCACAGGCCCTGTTTGTAGTCCTTTGTTTTGGTGCAGCTTCTGCTGGGTAGCGGTCGAGCGGCTGGTGCTAGCAGTACGGCAGCTGGAATCCCATAAACATATTCCAGAACCCAAGCCCTCTCTTTTCTTGAGGATTTAGGCCCCAATGCAGCCAACAACGCTGTGGCTTGGGCCATTGTGGACAAAGTTGATTCCCGATTGTCACTAGATCCATGATGTGGCACACAGTTTAAATCCTCTGGGTCAATATCGGCGGGATCCTCATTGTCCTCTGCATCATTCTGGGCATCCCAACGGACTAATTTCTGGATCAAGTCCGACCGAGTCTCAGCGTTCCAGTAGATAATCTTTCGCCTCTGGCACAGATCCTGTAGCATCCATTTACTGCTACAGTCGTAACTCCTCTCTGGTCCTTGTCCCATGGCTGAGCTAGTGGGGTTGGACATGGCAGCGTCCGAAACCTGAATGCCTCCCCTATGGCCTGCTGGGTATGCTCATGTGCCTCCCTGGTTGTTGAGCCCTGGACGGTGTCCGCAAACACCAGTCCCCTGCAGCTCCCCTGGGTAAACCAGGCTGAGTAGTTTCCCACTGCTGCCACCAATTGTGGAGACACGGGGCTCAGTAGGTGCTCTTGTCCACTGAACCAGCCGCCTTTAGAAAGACAGCGTGGCTCAGGGCTCATCCCAACTGAACGCCGGCCTCCTTAACCGTGGGCATAACACTACTCAGACAACACAAGGTGAGGGAATCACAATAATTAGACTTTATTGGATCCCCAAACAATTAACGGCACATAGCACATAACCAGCAAAACACACAAATGTAACAGGCAACAGAGTCTCACCCTTCCACTGGCTCACCAGGGATTTAGAATGTCTTTGCCTCAGAGGTCCCAGGGCTATTTACTCCAATCCAGCAGCACCCCGCTTTTGGCAGGCACCCACCGAGAAAGGAATAATGCCAGATTTAGGAAGCTGGCTGAGGTCTGCAAAGTCTGTAACAGGTGACTGAACTGTCCCAACCTGAGTGTCCTCCTTAGGTAGTCCTGGTATGATGATATAATCCTGTCAGCCGGAGTCGAAATCCCTAGACTGTGGATATGGAGTCCAACCGGAACCGGAGTCCCTAGATTGAAGCCACAGGGTATCCTGATCCTCTAGTCAGCTCCTAAGAGCTTAGACTGGATCCATCAGCATCCATCAACAACAACCTGGTGGCTTAAAGAAATCCCTTTTATAGCCACAGCCTTCCACTTGGATACACTACGTCCTCATCGATTGGTTGGACAAGATCGCCTCTCCCATTGGATGAATCTCAAGCTGCATGGACAATGTTCATCCAAATGATGTCTACAGAAATACTGAGGGTATACATGTAGTCTGGAATGCACAGACTAGACAATGACTTACATGTAGTCTGGAATGCACAGACTAGACAATGACTAGTAAGGTAATTACATTAGCAATACACAACTACAATACAATGATTACTGGAAGGGTCTGGAGAAACAATAGCTAAGCAAATATGACTTAGCACACATAAGAACAATACGTCTGGCTGAATGTTAAGAAACTTTAACCCATGAGAGCCATTGGGTGTCCATGTCGTCACAGGGTCCTCTTACCTTGTACCCTCACCCATCTCCCTCTCGTGGGCAGAGTCTTCTCCTCCTGTACCCTCACCCATCTCCCTCTCGTGGGCAGGGTCCTCTTACCTTGTACCCTCACCCATCTCCCTCTCGTGGGCAGAGTCCTCTCCTCCTGTACCCTCACCCATCTCCCTCTCGTGGGCAGGGTCCTCTTATCTTGTACCCTCACCCATCTCCCTCTCGTGGGCAGGGTCATCTTATCTTGTACCCTCACCCATCTCCCTCTCGTGGGCAGAGTCCTCTCCTCCTGTACCGTCACCCATCCTCCTCTCGTGGGCAGAGTTTTCTTCTCCTGTACGCTCACCCATCCCCCTCTCGTGGGCAGGGTCCTTTTATCTTCTACCCTCACCCATCCCCCTCACAGGGGCCAATATGGAGATGATGAGAGATAAAAAGGAAACTTCACTGCTGCCGCCGACAGACGACACAAGCCTAATCCTCCTCCTATTGTTAGTGCAGAAAAGAAGCCGGAAATCGGAAACTAAGCGGCTGATGGAGCAAAGAGTGAAAGCTGTCCCCACTAAGAAACACCAGGGACCACACGTGAGCCACCCGTGAGGTCAGACGGTGGTGTTCATGGGTACAACACACAACCATGATGGGCTACAGCGATCGTCACATCATGTCCGTATTACACATAGAGGTTTATATGGCCGTACCAGTCACAGACAGTGTGCAATCCCTGCAAGATCAGTGCAAAATCAGAGCAAAATCAGCACAAAATCAGTACATAATCAGTGCAAAATCAGCGCATAATCAGTGCAAAATCAGCACATAATCAGTGCAAAATCAGCGCATAATCAGTGCAAGAGCAGTGCAAAATCAGAGCAAGATCAGAGCAAAATCGGTGCAAAATCAGAGCAAAATCAGAGGAAGATCAGCGTATAATCGGTGCAAGATCAGAGCAGGATCAGCGCATAATCAGAGCAAGATCAGTGCAAAATCAGCGCAAGATCAGTGCATAATCAGAGCAAGATCAGTGCAAAATAAAAGCAAGATCAGTGCATAATCAGAGCAAGATCAGAGAAAAGTCAGTGCAAGATTAGCACATAATCAGAGCAAAATAAGGGGTGCTTCTCACATAGCGAGATCGCTGCTGAGATCGCTGCTGAGATCGCTGCTGAGTCACGTTTTTTGTGACGCACCAGTGACCTCATTAGCGATCTCGCTGTGTGTGACACTGAGCAGTGATCTGGCCCCTGCTGTGAGATCGCTGCTCGTTACACACAGTGCTGGTTCATTTTTTGGACGTTGCTCTCCCGCTGTGAAGCGCACATCGCTGTGTGTGACAGCGAGAGAGCAACGATCTGAATGTGCAGGGAGCAGGGAGCCGGTGTCTGGCAGCTGCGGACGCTGGTAACCAAGGTACACATCGGGTAACTAAGCGTAGCGCTTTGCTTGGTTATCCGATATTTACCTTGGTTACCAGCGTACGCCGCTCTCAGGCTGCCAGTGCTGGCTCCTTGCACACGTAGCCAGAGTACACATCGGGTAACTAAGCGAAGCGCTTCTTAGTAACCCGATGTGTACACTGGCTAGGAGTGCAGGGAGCCAGCGCTAAGCGGTGTGCGCTGGTAACCAGGGTAAATATCGGGTAACCAAGCAAAGCATTTTGCTTAGTTACCCGATATTTACCTTGGTTACCAAGCGCAGCATCGTTTCCACGAGTCGCTGTGGGCTGGTGGCTGGTGGCTGGTCACTGGTGAGATCTGCCTGATTGACAGTTCACCAGCGACCATGTAGCGACGCACCAGCGATTCCGACCACGTCATGTCGTTTAGTGAGACGGTACCCTAAAGGGGGCTTTACACGCTGCAATATCGCTAAAGATTTATCGTCGGGGTCACGTCGTTAGTGACGCACATCTGGCGTCGTTAGCGGCATCGCAGCGTGTGACACATACGAGCGACCTTAAATGATCGCAAAAGAGCCAAAAATCGTTGTCTCGTACATAGCGATGTTGTTCCTCGTTCCTGCAGCTCCACACATCGCTATGTGTGACATCGCAGGAGCGAGGAACCTCTCCTTACCTGCGTCCACCGGCAATGAGGAAGGAAGGAGGTGGGTGGGATGTTACGTCCCGCTCATCTCCGCCCCTCCGCTTCTATTGGCCAGTCGCTTAGTGACGCTGCAGTGACGTCGCTATGACGCCGAACACACCTCCCCCTTGAAGGCGGGATTGTTTGGCGGTCACGGTGACGTCGCAGAGCAGGTATGTGCGCGTGACGCTGCCGTAGCGATAATGTTCTCTACAGCAGCAATCACTAAATGTCGCACATACGACGGGGGCGGGTGCTATCGCTAGCGATGTCACAGCGTGTAAAGCACCCTATGTGCAAAATTAGAGCACGATCTGAGCAAAATCAGTGCAAAATCAGAAGTGTGGAAAAGAACATCTAAACAAGCCTGTTGCATTTTGGAAGCAAGTTCTGTGGAGCGATGAGGTTATAATAGAACTGGCCACAATGATCAGAAGGTATGTGTGCAGAAAAAAGGACACAGAACTTCAAGAAGAGAAGATATCGCCAACCATTAGGCATGGGGGTGGATAAATCGTGCTTTGGGGTTGTGTTGCAGCCATTGGCACGGACAACATTTCACGGGTAGATATCAAAGAAATTTCAACTTATTCTTGCTGCAAACATACCACGGTGGATAGAGATGAGAGGACCCACAGATAGAGACAAGCGGACCCCCGGAAAGAGATGAGCGGACCCGCGGATAGTGATGAGCGGACCTGTGGATAGAGACGAGCGGACCCGCGGATAGAAATGAGAGGACCTGTGACTAGAGATGAGAGGACACGTGAATAGAGATAAGAGAACCCGTGGATAGAGATGAGAGGACCCGCGGATAGAGATGAGCGGACCCATGGATAGAGATGAGAGGACCCGTAGATAGAGATGAGAGGACCCGTAGATAGAGATGAGAGGACCCACAGATAGAGACAAGCGGACCCCCGGAAAGAGATGAGCGGACCCGCGGATAGTGATGAGCAGACCTGTGGATAGAGACGAGCGGACCCGTGGATAGAAATGAGAGGACCTGTGACTAGAGATGAGAGGACACGTGAATAGAGATAAGAGAACCCGTGGATAGAGATGAGAGGACCCGCGGATAGAGATGAGCGGACCCATGGATAGAGATGAGAGGACCCGCGGATAGAGATGAGAGGACCCGTAGATAGAGATGAGAGGACCCACAGATAGAGACAAGCGGACCCCCGGAAAGAGATGAGCGGACCCGCGGATAGTGATGAGCAGACCTGTGGATAGAGACGAGCGGACCCGTGGATAGAAATGAGAGGACCTGTGACTAGAGATGAGTGGACCCGTGGATAGAGATGGGTCGACCCGTGGATAGAGATGAGTGGACCAGTGGATAGAGATGAGAGGACCCATGGATAGAGACAAGCGGACCCGTGGATAGAGATGAGCGGACCCATGGATAGAGATGAGAGGACCTGCGGATAGAGATGAGCGAACCTGTGGATAGAGATGAGAGGACCCGTGGATAGTGATGAGCGGACCCATGGCTAGAGATGAGAGGACCCGTGGATAGTGATGAGCGAACCTGTGGACAGAGATGAGCGGACCCATGGCTAGAGATGAGAGGACCTGTGGATAGAGAAAAGCGGACCCGTGGATAGAGATGAGAGGACCCGTGGATAGCGATGAGAGGACCCGTGGATAGAGATGAGCGGACCCACAGATAGAGACAAGCGGACCCCCGGAAAGAGATGAGCGGACCCGCGGATAGTGATGAGCAGACCTGTGGATAGAGACGAGCGGACCCGTGGATAGAAATGAGAGGACCTGTGACTAGAGATGAGTGGACCCGTGGATAGAGATGGGTCGACCCGTGGATAGAGATGAGTGGACCAGTGGATAGAGATGAGAGGACCCATGGATAGAGACAAGCGGACCCGTGGATAGAGATGAGCGGACCCATGGATAGAGATGAGAGGACCTGCGGATAGAGATGAGCGGACCCGTGGATAGAGATGAGCGGACCCATGGATAGAGATGAGAGGACCTGTGGATAGAGATGAGAGGACCCGTGGATAGAGATGAGAGGACCCATAGATAGAGACAAGCGGACCCGTGGATAGAGATGAGCGGACCCATGGATAGAGATGAGAGGACCCGTGGATAGAGATGACAGGACCCGTGGATAGAGAAGAGAGGACCCGTGGATAGAGAAGAGCGGACCCGTGGATAGAGAAGAGCGGACCCATGGATAGAGATGAGAGGACCCGCGGATAGAAAAGAGAGGACCCGTGGATAGAGATGAGAGGACACGTGGATAGAGAAGAAAGGACCTGTGGATAGAGATGAAAGGACCCATGGATAGAGATAAGAGGACCCATGGATAGAGATGAGAGGACCCGCGGATAGAGATGAGAGGACCCGTGGCTAGAGATGAGAGGACCTGTGGATAAAGATGAGAGGACCCGCGGATAGAGATGAGAGGACCCGCAAATAGTGATGAGTGGACCCGTGGATAGAGATGAGTGGACCCGTGGATAGAGATGAGTGGACCCGTGGATAGAGAAGTGCGGACCTGTGGATAGAGATGAGAGGACCCGTGAATAGAGATGAGAGGACCCGTGGATAGAGATGAGAGGACCCGTGGATAGAGATGAGAGGACCCGTGGATAGAGATGAGAGGACCCGTGGATAGAGATGAGTGGACCCGTGGATAGAGATGAGAGGACCCATGAATAGAGACAAGCGGACCCGTGGATAGAGATGAGAGGACCCGTGGATAGAGATGAGAGGACCCGTAGATAGAAATGAGAGGACTCGTGGATAAAGACGAGAAGACCCGCGGATAGAGATGAGAGGACCCACGGATAGAGATGAGCGGACCCGTAGACAGAGATGAGAGTACCCACAGATAGAGACAAGCGGACCCCCGGAAAAAGGTGAGCGGACCCGCGGATAGTGATGAGCAGACCTGTTGATAGAGACGAGCGGACCCACGGATAGAAATGAGAGGACCCGTGACTAGAGATGAGTGGACCCGTGGATAGAGATGAGCGAACCTGTGGATAGAGATGAGCGGACCCATGGCTAGAGATGAGAGGACCTGTGGATAGAGAAAAGCGGACCCGTGGATAGAGATGAGAGGACCCGTGGATGGAGATGAGCGAACCTGTGGATAGAGATGAGCGGACCCATGGCTAGAGATGAGAGGACCTGTGGATAGAGAAAAGCGGACCCGTGGATAGAGATGAGAGGACCTGTGGATAGAGATGAGCGAACCTGTGGATAGAGATGAGCGGACCCATGGCTAAAGATGAGAGGACCTGTGGATAGAGAAAAGCGGACCCGTGGAAAGAGATGAGCGGACCCACGGATAGTGATGAGCAGACCTGTGGATAGAGACAAGCGGACCCACAGGTAGAAATGAGCGGACCCGTGGATAGAGATGAGAGGACCCGTGGATAGAGATGAGAGGACCCGTGGATAGAGATGAGAGGACCCACAGGTAGAAATGAGCGGACCCGTGGATAGAGATGAGAGGACCCGTGGATAGAGATGAGAGGACCCGTGGATAGAGATGAGAGGACCCATGGCTAGAGATGAGAGGACCTGTGAAAAGAGACGAGCTGACCCATGGCTACAGATGAGCGGACCTGTGGCTTGAGATGAGAGGACCTGTGCATAGGGACGAGCTGACCCGTGGATAGAGATGAGAGGACCTGCGGATAGAGATGAGAGGACCCGCGGATAGAGATGAGTGGACCTGCGGATAGAGATGAGAGGACCCGCGGATAGAGCTGAGAGGACCTGTGGATAGAGATGAGTGGACCCGTGGATAGAGATGAGAGGACCTGCGGATAGAGATGAGAGGACCCGCGGATAGAGATGAGTGGACTCGTGGATAGAGATGAGTGGACCAGTGGATAGAGATGAGAGGACCCGCGGATAGAGATGAGAGGACCCGTGGATAGAGATGAGTGGACCCGTGGATAGAGATGAGAGGACCCGTGGATAGAGATGAGAGGACCCATGGCTACAGATGAGCGGACCTGTGGCTTGAGATGAGAGGACCTGTGCATAGGGACGAGCTGACCCGTGGATAGAGATGAGAGGACCTGCGGATAGAGATGAGAGGACCCGCGGATAGAGATGAGTGGACCTGCGGATAGAGATGAGAGGACCCGCGGATAGAGCTGAGAGGACCTGTGGATAGAGATGAGTGGACCCGTGGATAGAGATGAGAGGACCTGCGGATAGAGATGAGAGGACCCGCGGATAGAGATGAGTGGACTCGTGGATAGAGATGAGTGGACCAGTGGATAGAGATGAGAGGACCCGCGGATAGAGATGAGAGGACCCGTGGATAGAGATGAGTGGACCCGTGGATAGAGATGAGAGGACCCGCGGATAAAGATGAGTGGACCCGCGGATAGAGATGAGTGGACCCGCGAATAGAGATGAGTGGACCCGTGGATAGAGATGAGTGGACCCGTGGATAGAGAAGAGCGGACCAGTGGATAGAGATGAGAGGATCCATGGATAGAGACAAGCGGACCCGTGGATAGATATGAGAGGACCCGTGGATAGAGATGAGAGGACCCACAGATAGAGATGAGTGGACCCGTGGATAGAGATGAGAGGACCCACAGATAGAGATGAGAGGACCCGTGGATAGAGATGAGTCGACCCGTGGATAGAGATGAGTGGACCAGTGGATAGAGATGAGAGGACCCATGGATAGAGATGAGAGGACCCATGGCTACAGATGAGCGGACCCGTGGATAGAGATGAGAGGACCTGCGGATAGAGATGAGAGGACCCGCGGATAGAGATGAGTGGACCTGCGGATAGAGATGAGAGGACCCGCGGATAGAGCTGAGAGGACCTGTGGATAGAGATGAGTGGACCCGTGGATAGAGATGAGAGGACCTGCGGATAGAGATGAGAGGACCCGCGGATAGAGATGAGTGGACTCGTGGATAGAGATGAGTGGACCAGTGGATAGAGATGAGAGGACCCGCGGATAGAGATGAGAGGACCCGTGGATAGAGATGAGTGGACCCGTGGATAGAGATGAGAGGACCCGCGGATAAAGATGAGTGGACCCGCGGATAGAGATGAGTGGACCCGCGAATAGAGATGAGTGGACCCGTGGATAGAGATGAGTGGACCCGTGGATAGAGAAGAGCGGACCAGTGGATAGAGATGAGAGGATCCATGGATAGAGACAAGCGGACCCGTGGATAGATATGAGAGGACCCGTGGATAGAGATGAGAGGACCCACAGATAGAGATGAGTGGACCCGTGGATAGAGATGAGTGGACCAGTGGATAGAGATGAGAGGACCCATGGATAGAGATGAGAGGACTCGTAGATAGAGATGAGAGGACTCACGAATAGAGATGAGTGGACCCGTGGATAGAGAAGAGCAGACCCGTGGATAGAGATGAGAGGACCCATCGATAGAGATGAGAGGACCCGTAGATAGAGATTGGAGGACCCACAGATAGAGATGAGTGGACCCGTAGATAGACATGAGCGGACCAATGGATAGAGATGAGCAGCCCGTAGATAGAGACGAGCGGACCCGCGGATAGAGATGAGAGGACCCGTGGATAGAGATGAGAGGACCTGCGGATAGAGATGAG
The DNA here is from genome assembly GCF_048569485.1 of Anomaloglossus baeobatrachus. Lineage (NCBI taxonomy): Eukaryota > Metazoa > Chordata > Amphibia > Anura > Aromobatidae > Anomaloglossus > Anomaloglossus baeobatrachus. The sequence goes on from NC_134357.1 coordinate 2,901,081, forward strand.
AGGACCTGCGGATAGAGATGAGAGGACCCGCGGATAGAGATGACAGGACCCGTGGATAGAGATGAGAGGACCCGTGGATAGAGATGAGAGGACCCGTGGATAGAGAAGTGAGGACCCGTGAATAGAGAAGAGCGGACCCGTGGATAGAGATGAGAGGACCCGTGGATAGAGATGAGAGGACCCGTGGATAGAGATGAGAGGACCCGCGGATAGAGAAGAGAGAACCCGTGGATAGAGATGAGAGGACACGTGGATAGAGAAGAGAGGACCTGTGGATAGAGATGAAAGGACCCATGGATAGAGATAAGAGGACCCATGGATAGAGATGAGAGGACCTGTGGATAGAGATGAGAGGACCCGCGGATAGAGATGAGAGGACCCGCAAATAGAGATGAGTGGACCCGTGGATAGAGATGAGTGGACCCGTGGATAGAGAAGTGCGGACCTGTGGATAGAGATGAGAGGGCACGTGAATAGAGATAAGAGGACCCGTGGATAGAGATGAGAGGACCCGTGGATAGAGATGAGTGGACCCGTGGATAGAGACAAGCGGACCCGTGGATAGAGATGAGAGGACCCGTGGATAGAGATGAGAGGACCCGTAGATAGAAATGAGAGGACTCGTGGATAAAGACGAGAGGACCCGCGGATAGAGATGAGAGGACCCATGGATAGAGATGAGCGGACCCGTAGATAGAGATGAGAGGACCCACAGATAGAGACAAGCGGACCCCCGGAAAGAGATGAGCGGACCCGCGGATAGTGATGAGCAGACCTGTTGATAGAGACGAGCGGACCCACGGATAGAAATGAGAGGACCTGTGGATAGAGATGAGCGAACCTGTGGATGGAGAAGAGCAGACCCGTGGATAGAGATGAGAGGACCCGTGGATAGAGATGAGAGGACCCGCGGATAGAGATGAGAGGACCCGCGGATAGAGATGAGAGGACCCGCGGATAGAGATGAGAGGACCCGCGGATAGAGATGAGAGGACCCGCGTATAGAGATGAGTGGACCTGCGGATAGAGATGAGAGGACCCGCGGATAGAGATGAGAGGACCCGCGGATAGAGATGAGTGGACCCGTGGATAGAGAAGAGCGGACCAGTGGATAGAGATGAGAGGACCCGTGGATAGAGATGAGAGGACCTGCGGATAGAGATGAGAGGACCCGCGGATAGAGATGAGAGGACCCGCGGATAGAGATGAGTGGACCCGCGGATAGAGATGAGTGGACCCGCGAATAGAGATGAGTGGACACGTGGATAGAGATGAGTGGACCCGCGGATAGAGATGAGTGGACCCGTGGATAGAGAAGAGCGGACCAGTGGATAGAGATGAGAGGACCCGTGGATAGAGATGAGAGGACCTGCGGATAGAGATGAGAGGACCCGCGGATAGAGATGAGAGGACCCGCGGATAGAGATGAGTGGACCCGCGAATAGAGATGAGTGGACCCGTGGATAGAGATGAGTGGACCCGTGGATAGAGAAGAGCGGACCAGTGGATAGAGATGAGAGGATCCATGGATAGAGACAAGCGGACCCGTGGATAGACTCCTCACCACAGTGTGAGGCGGGAATCTCCACCCCACCGCCACAGATCAGCTCCTCACCACAGTGTGAGGCGGGAATCTCCATCCCACCGCCACAAATCAGCTCCTCACCACAGTGTGAGGCGGGAATCTCCACCCCACCGCCACAGATCAACTCTTCACCACAGTGTGAGGCGGGAATCTCCACCCCACCGCCACAGATCAGCTCCTCACCACAGCATGAGGCGAGAATCTCCACCCCACCGCCACAGATCAGCTCCTCACCACAGCATGAGGCGAGAATCTCCACCCCACCGCCACAGATCAGCTCCTCACCACAGCATGAGGCGAGAATCTCCACCCCACCGCCACAGATCAGCTCCTCACCACAGCATGAGGCGAGAATCTCCACCCCACCGCCACAGATCAGCTCCTCACCACAGTGTGAGGCGAGAATCTCCACCCCACCGCCACAGATCAGCTCCTCACCACAGTGTGAGGTGAGAATCTCCGCACCGCCGCCTCCTCCAGCGTCTCTGCATCCCCTCTTTCCCGCAGTGTACCTGCACCGCCTCCTCCCCCCAGTGTCTCCGCACCGCCGCCTCCCCCCAGTGTCTCCGCACCGCCGCCTCCCCCCAGTGTGTCCGCATCCCCACCTCCCCCAGCGTCCCCACCCTGTTCACGCCTGACACTTACCGACCACTGTGAGCAGCATGTTATCCAGTAAGAGGGCGATGAAGACGATGAGCAGAATTAACCTCCGGGACTGTCTGCCCTCGCGGAGCCACCGCAGGAGGCCGATCTCTGGAAGGGACATAGCGTGAGCCCGGTTCTGCTCTGTAGGGAGACAGATGGCACACACAGGGTTAAGGGGGAACACACAAGAGACAAAACACAGCGACAGCAGCCGGGATCAGAGACCTCAGCAGCACAATGTGCTGGAGACAATGCTCAGCTCCACCCAGCAGGATCCAGGAGCTCGGCCAACATGGAGGGGGAGCAGGGAGATCCCCGGAAATCCCACATGTGCGGCTACACGGGGAACATTTCCCCACGTATATGCACAATCTGATCTGCACAATCTGATCTTCACAATCGGATCTGTCATCAGTGCAATCAGACATCAGGAACCATGAACTTCAGGCTTTCAATAATATTGCAGGACACAGAGGTCGCACCAGAGCGGCCAATCTGCAACCTGCGTCCCCAGAATGATATCCCCAGCAATGGCTGCTATGTGGATTAGCCGAAAGTAATCCTATACAGGGGCCATTATACCGTCCACCTTAGGGCCCATATACTGTCCACTCCGGGGCCCATATACTGTCCACCCCGGGGCCCATATACTGTCTACTGTGGGGCCCATATACTGTCCACTCCGGGGCCCATATACTGTCTACTGTGGGGCCCATATACTGTCCACTCCGGGGCCCATATACCGTCCACCTTAGGGCCCATATACTGTCCACTCCGGGGCCCATATACTGTCCACTCCGGGGCCCATATACTGTCCACCCCGGGGCCCATATACTGTCTACTGTGGGGCCCATATACTGTCCACTCCGGGGCCCATATACTGTCCACCCCGGGGCCCATATACTGTCTACTGTGGGGCCCATATACTGTCTACTGTGGGGCCCATATACTGTCCACTCCGGGGCCCATATACTGTCTACTGTGGGGCCCATAGACTGTCCACTCTAGGGCCCATATATTGTCTACTGTGGGGCCCATAGACTGTCCACTCCGGGGCCCATATACTGTCCACTCCGGGGCCCATATATTGTCTACTGTGGGGCCCATAGACTGTCCACTCTAGGGCCCATATACTGTCTACTGTGGGGCCCATATACTGTCCACTCCGGGGCCCATATACTGTCTACTGTGGGGCCCATATACTGTCCACTCCGGGGCCCATATACTGTCTACTGTGGGGCCCATATACTGTCCAGTCCGGGGCCCATATACTGTCTACTGTGGGGCCCATATACTGTCCACTCTAGGGCCCATATACTGTCTACTGTGGGGCCCATTTACTGTCCACCCTAGGGCCCATATACTGTCTACTGTGGGGCCCATATACTGTCTACTGTGGGGCCCATATACTGTCTACTGTGGGGCCCATATACTGTCTACTGTGGGGCCCATATACTGTCCAGTCCGGGGCCCATATACTGTCTACTGTGGGGCCCATATACTGTCCACTCTAGGGCCCATATACTGTCTACTGTGGGGCCCATTTACTGTCCACCCTAGGGCCCATATACTGTCTACTGTGGGGCCCATATACTGTCTACTGTGGGGCCCATATACTGTCTACTGTGGGGCCCATATACTGTCTACTGTGGGGCCCATATACTGTCTACTGTGGGGCCCATATACTGTCCACCCTAGGGCCCATATACTGTCTACTGTGGGGCCCATATAATGTCTACTGTGGGGCCCATATACTGTCTACTGTGGGGCCCATATACTGTCTACTGTGGGGCCCATATACTGTCCACCCTAGGGCCCATATACTGTCCACTCCGGGGCCCATATACTGTCTACTGTGGGGCCCATATACTGTCTACTGTGGGGCCCATATACTGTCCACTCCGGGGCCCATATACTGTCTACTGTGGGGCCCATATACTGTCTACTGTGGGGCCCATATACTGTCCACTCCGGGGCCCATATACTGTCTACTGTGGGGCCCATATACTGTCTACTGTGGGGCCCATATACTGTCCACCCTAGGGCCCATATACTGTCTACTGTGGGGCCCATATACTGTCTACTGTGGGGCCCATATACTGTCCACCCTAGGGCCCATATACTGTCTACTGTGGAGCCCATATACTGTCCACCCTAGGGCCCATATACTGTCCACTCCGGGGCCCATATACTGTCCACTCCGGGGCCCATATACTGTCTACTGTGGAGCCCATATACTGTCTACTGTGGGGCCCATATACTGTCTACTGTGGGGCCCATATACTGTCTACTGTGGGGCCCATATACTGTCTACTGTGGGGCCTATATACTGTCTACTGTGGGGCCCATATACTGTCCACCCTAGGGCCTATATACTATCTACTGTGGGGCCCATATACTGTCCACCCTAGGGCCCATATACTGTCTACTGTGGGGCCCATAGACTGTCCACTCCGGGGCCCATATACTGTCCACCCTAGGGCCCATATACTGTCTAATGTGGGGCCCATATACTGTCTACTATGGGGCCCATATACTGTCTACTGTGGGGCCCATATACTGTCCACCCTAGGGCCCATATACTGTCCACTCCGGGGCCCATATACTGTCCACTCCGGGGCCCATATACTGTCTACTGTGGAGCCCATATACTGTCTACTGTGGGGCCCATATACTGTCTACTGTGGGGCCCATATACTGTCTACTGTGGGGCCCATATACTGTCTACTGTGGGGCCCATATACTGTCTACTGTGGGGCCCATATACTGTCTACTGTGGGGCCCATATACTGTCCACCCTAGGGCCCATATACTGTCTACTGTGGGGCCCATAGACTGTCCACTCCGGGGCCCATATACTGTCCACCCTAGGGCCCATATACTGTCTAATGTGGGGCCCATATACTGTCTACTATGGGGCCCATATACTGTCTACTGTGGGGCCCATATACTGTCCACCCTAGGGCCCATATACTGTCCACTCCGGGGCCCATATACTGTCCACCCTAGGGCCCATATACTGTCTACTGTGGGGCCCATATACTGTCCATCCTAGGGCCCATATACTGTCTACTGTGGGGCCCATATACTGTCTACTGTGGGGCCCATATACTGTCCACTCCGGGGCCCATATACTGTCTACTGTGGGGCCCATATACTGTCCACCCTAGGGCCCATATACTGTCTACTGTGGGGCCCATAGACTGTCCACTCCGGGGCCCATATACTGTCTACTGTGGGGCCCATAGACTGTCCACTCTAGGGCCCATATACTGTCTACTGTGGGGCCCATAGACTGTCCACTCCGGGGCCCATATACTGTCTATTGTGGGGCCCATATACTGTCCACTCTAGGGCCCATATACTGATTATTGTGGGGCCCATAGACTGTCCACTCCGGGGCCCATATGCTGTCCACTCCGGGGCCCATAGACTGTCCACCTTAGGGCCCATATACTGTCTATTGTGGGGCCAATAGACTGTCCACTCCGGGGCCCATATACTGTCTACTGTGGGGCCCATAGACTGTCCACTCCGGGGCCCATATACTGTCTATTGTGGGGCCCATATACTGTCCACTCTAGGGCCCATATACTGTCTACTGTGGGGCCCATAGACTGTCCACTCCGGGGCCCATATACTGTCTATTGTGGGGCCCATATACTGTCCACTCTAGGGCCCATATACTGTCTATTGTGGGGCCCATAGACTGTCCACTCCGGGGCCCATATACTGTCCACTCCGGGGCCCATAGACTGTCCACCTTAGGGCCCATATACTGTCTACTGTGGGGCCCATAGACTGTCCACTCCGGGGCCCATATACTGTCCACCTTAGGGCCCATATACTGTCCACTGTGGGGCCCATATACTGTCCATTCCGGGGCCCATAGACTGTCCACTCCGGGGCCCATAGACTGTCCACTCCGGCGCCCATATACTGTCCACTCCGAGGCCCATATACCGTCCACCTTATGGCCCATATACTGTCCACTCCGGGGCCCATAGACTGTCCACCTTAGGGCCCATATACTGTCTACTGTGGGGCCCATATACTGTCCACTCCGGGGCCCATAGACTGTCCACTCCGGGGCCCATATACTGTCCACCTTAGGGCCCATATACTGTCCTCTCCGGGGCCCATATACTGTCCACCCTAGGGCCCATATACTGTCCACTCCGGGGCCCATATACTGTCCACTCCGGGGCCCATATACTGTCCACTCCGGGGCCCATATACTGTCTACTGTGGGGCCCATAGACTGTCCACTCCGGGGCCCATGTACTGTCCACTCCGGGGCCCATAGACTGTCCACTCCGGGGCCCATACACTGTCCACTCCGGGGCCCATATACTGTCCACTCCGGGGCCCATATACTGTCCACTCCGGGGCCCATATACTGTCTACTGTGGGGCCCATATACTGTCTACTCCGTCACCCATATACTGTCTACTATGGGGCCCATATACTGTCCACTCCGGGGCCCATATACTGTCCACTGTGGGGCCCATATACTGTCCACCTTCGGGCCCATATACTGTCTACTGTGGGGCCCATATACTGTCCACCTTCGGGCCCATATACTGTCTACTGTGGGGCCCATATACTGTCCACTCCGTCACCCATATACTGTCTACTATGGGGCCCATATACTGTCCACTCCGGGGCCCATATACTGTCCACTGTGGGGCCCATATACTGTCCACCTTCGGGCCCATATACTGTCTACTGTGGGGCCCATATACTGTCCACTCCGTCACCCATATACTGTCCACTCCGTCACCCATATACTGTCTACTCTGGGGCCCATATACTCTCTATTGTGGGGCCCATATTCTGTCTACTCCGTCACCCATATACTGTCTACTATGGGGCCCATATACTGTCCACTCCGGGGCCCATATACTGTCTACTGTGGGGCCCATATACTGTCCACTCCGTCACCCATATACTGTCTACTCTGGGGCCCATATACTGTCCACTCTGTCACCCATATACTGTCCACTCCGGGGCCCATATACTGTCCACTCCGGGGCCCATATACTGTCCACTCCGGGGCCCATATACTGTCCACCTTAGGGCCCATATACTGTCTACTGTGGGGCCCATATACTGTCCACTCCGGGGCCCATATACTGTCTACTATGGTGCCCATATACTGTCCACTCCGGGGCCCATATACTGTCTACTGTGGGGCCCATATAATGTCTACTGTGGGGCCCATATACTGTCCACTCCGGGACCCATATACTGTCTACTGTGGGGCCCATATAATGTCTACTGTGGGGCCCATATACTGTCCACTCCGGGGCCCATATACTGTCCACCTTAGGGACCATATACTGTCTACTGTGGGGCCCATATACTGTCTACTGTGGGGCCCATAGACTGTCCACTCCGGGGCCCATATACTGTCCACTCCGGAGCCCATAAACTGTCCACTCCGGGCCCATATACTGTCCACTCCAGGGCCCATATACTGTCCACTCCGGGGCCCATATACTGTCCACTCCGGGGCCCATATACTGTCCACTCCAGGGCCCATATACTGTCCAGTCCGGGGCCCATATACTGTCCACTCCGGGGCCCATATACTGTCCACTCCAGGGCCCATATACTGTCCACTCCAGGGCCCATATAGTCTCCACTCCGGGGCCCATATACTGTCCACTCCGGGGCCCATATAGTCTCCACTCCGGGGCCCATATACTGTCCACTCCGGGGCCCATATACTGTCCACTCCAGGGCCCATATACTGTCCACTCCGGAGCCCATATACTGTCCACTCCAGGGCCCATATACTCTCCACTCCGGGGCCCATAAACTGTCCACTCCAGAGCCCATAAACTGTCCACTCCGGGCCCATATACTGTCCACTCCAGGGCCCATATACTCTCCACTCCGGGGCCCATATACTGTCCACTCCGGGGCCCATATACTGTCCACTCCAGGGCCCATATACTCTCCACTCCGGGGCCCATATACTGTCCACTCCGGGGCCCATATACTGTCCACTCCAGGGCCCATATACTGTCCACTCCGGGGCCCATATACTCTCCACTCCGGGGCCCATAAACTGTCCACTCCAGAGCCCATAAACTGTCCACTCCGGGCCCATATACTGTCCACTCCAGGGCCCATATACTCTCCACTCCGGGGCCCATATACTCTCCACTCCAGGGCCCATATACTCTCCACTCCGGGGCCCATATACTGACTGCTCCAGGGCCATACACCCTTCATTCATAGGGGCCCATATAACAATTCCATAAAGCCCACTGGAAACCTCAGGCCGCTCCCCGTCCACAGAGCTCTATACACCAATAACATTATAAAAAATTCACAGAATATGTCACATCCCCCTCCCCCTATATGTGACCGGAATATACAGCCTCCGGTATCCTCAGCCTCCGGTATCCTCAGCCTCCAGTATCCACAGTCTCCCGTATCCTCAGTTTCCAGTATCGACAGTCTACCGTATCCTCAGCCTCCCGTCTCCTCAGCCTCCCGTCTCCACGGCCTCCTGTCTTCTCAGCCTCCCGTATCCTCAGCCTTCTGTATCCTCAGCCTCTCTTCCCGTATCTTCTCTTCCCGTATCCTCACCTCCTATATCAATAGGCTCCTGTATCCTCGCTTCCTGTATCCACAGTCTCCCGTTTCCTCGCCTCCCGTTTCCGCAGCTTCCCATATTTTCGATTCCCGTATCCACAGTCTCCCGTATCCCTGCCTCCAGTATCCACAATTTCCCGTATCCTGTCTCCCGCATCCTCCGCTTCCCGTATTTACAGTCTCCCATATCCTCAGCCTCCCGTATCCTCAGCCTTCTGTATCCTCAGCCTTCTGTATCCTCAGCCTCCCGTATCCTCAGCCTTCTATATCCTCAGCCTCTCGTATCCTCTCTTCCCGTATCCTCACCTCCTGTATCTATAGGCTCTCGTATCCTCACTTCCTGTATCCACAGTCTCCCATATTCTCGCTTCCTGTATCCACAGTCTCCTGTATCCTTGCCTCCCATTTCCGCAGTCTCCCATATCCTCGATTCCCGTATCCACCGTCTCCCGAATCCCTGCCTTCAGTATCCTCAGTCTCCCGTATCCTCAGTCTCCCGTATCCTCAGTCTTCCGTATCCACAGACTCCCGTATCCACAGGCTCCCGTATCCTCAGGCTCCTGTATCCTCATCCTCTCGTATCCTCATCCTCCTGTATCCTCAGCTTCCCTCACCTCCTGTTTCCACAGTCTCCTATATCCTCGATTCCCGTATCCGCAATCTCCCGTATCCCTGCCTCCAGTATCCAGTTTACCATATCCTGTCTCCGTAATTACAGTCTCCTGTATCCTCAGTCTCCCAAGTCCTCAGCCTTGTTTATCCTCAGCCTCCCGTATCCTCAGCCTTCTGTATTCAGCCTCCCGTATCCTCAGGCTTCTGTATTCTGTCTCCCGTATCCTCCGCTTCCGGTATCCTCAGCCTCCCATATTCTCAGCCTCCCGTATCCTCAGCCTCCCGTCTCCTCAGCCTCCCATCTCCTCAGCCTCCCGTCTTCTCAGCCTCCCGTATCCTCAGCCTTCTGTATCCTCAACCTCTCTTCCCGTATCGTCTGTTCCGGTATCCTCACCTCCCGTATCCATAGACTCCTGTATCCTCGCTTCCTGTATCCACAGTCTCCTGTATCATTGCCTCCCGTTTCCGCAGTCTCCCATATCTCCTGTCTCCCGTCTCAACGCCTCCCATTTCCGCAGTCTCCCATATCTTCAATTCCCGTATCCACAATCTCCCGTATCCCTGCCTCCAGTATCCACAATCTCCCGTATCCCTGCCTCCAGTATCCACAATTTCCCGTATCCTGTCTCCCGTATCCTCAGCCTCTCTTCCCGTATCTTCTCTTCCCGTGTCCTCACCTCCTGTATCCATAGGCTCCCGTATTCTCGCTTCTTGTATCCACAGTCTCCTGTATCCTTGCCTCCCGTTTCCGCAGTATCCCATATCGTCGATTCCCGCATCCACCGACTCCCGAATCCCTGTCTTCAGTATCCTCAGTCTCCCGTATCCTCAGTCTCCCGTATCATCAGTCTCCCGTATCCTCAGTCTTCCGTATCCACAGGTTCCCGTATCCACAGGCTCCCGTATCCTCAGGCTCCCGTATCCTCAGCTTCCCGTATCCTCGGCCTTCTGTAGCCTCAGCCTCTCTTCCTGTATCCTCGGCTACTGTTTCCGCAGTCTCCTATATCCTTGATTACCGTATCCACAATCTCATGTATACCTGCCTCCAATATCCACTTTCCCCAATCCTGTCTCCCGTATTTATAGTCTTCCGTATCCTCAGTCTCCCGTATCCTCAGCCTTCTATATTCTGTCTCCAGTATCCTCAGCCTCCGGTATCCTCAGCCTCCCGTATTCTCAGCCTCCCATATCGTCAACCTCCCGTATCCTCAACCTCCCGTATCATCAACCTCCCGGATCCTCAGTCTCCCGTATTTACAGTCTCCCGTATTTACAGTCTCCCGTATCCTCAGCCTCCCGTAAAATCAGTCTCCCGTATCCTCAACCTCCCATATCCCCAACCTTCTGTATCCTCAGCCTCAAGTATACTCAGCCTTCCTGTCTCCCGTATCCTCAGCCTCTCGTATCCTCAGCCTCTCGTATCCTCAGCCTCCCGTATTCTCAGCCTCCCGTATCTTCAGCCTTCCTGTCTCCCGTATCCTAAGTCTCCCGTATCCTCAGTCTCCCGTATCCTCAGCCTCCCGTATCCCCAGCCTTCCTGTCTCCCGTATCCTCATCTTCCCGTATCCTCAACCTCCCATATCCCCAACCTTCTGTATCCTCAGCCTCAAGTATACTCAGCCTTCCTGTGTCCCGTATCCTCAGCCTTTCGTATCCTCAGCCTCTCGTATCCTCAGCCTCCCGTATCCTCAGCCTCCTGTATCTTCAGCCTTCCTGTCTCCCGTATCCTCAGTCTCTCGCATCCTCAGCCTTCCTGTCTCCCGTATCCTCAGTCTCCCGTATCCTCAGCCTCCTTTATCCTCAGCCTCCCGTATCCTCAGCCTTCCTGTCTCCCGTATCCTCAGCCTCCCGTATACTCAGCCTCCCGTATCCTCAGTCTCCCATATCCTCAGCGTTCTGTATCCTGTCTCCCGTATCCTCAGCCTACCGTATCTTCAGCCTGCCGTATCCTCAGCCTCCAGTATCCTCAGCCTCCTTTATCCTCCAGCCTCCCGTATCCTTAGCCGTCCTGACTCCCGTATCCTCAGACTGCCGCATCCTCAGCCTCTCGCATCCTCAGCCTCCCGTATCCTCAGCCTCCTGTATCCTCAGCCTCCCGTATCCCCAGCCTTCCTGTCTCCCGTATCCTCATCCTCCCGTATCCTCAACCTCCCATATCCCCAACCTTCTGTATCCTCAGCCTCAAGTATTCTCAGCCTTCCTGTCTCCCGTATCCTCAGCCTCTCGTATCCTCAGCCTCTCTTATCCTCAGCCTCCCGTATCCTCAGCCTCCCGTATCTTCAGCCTTCCTGTCTCCCGTATCCTAAGTCTCCCGTATCCTCAGCCTCCCGTATCCTCAGCCTCCCGTATCCCCAGCCTTCCTGTCTCCCGTATCCTCATCCTCCCGTATCCTCAACCTCCCATATCCCCAACCTTCTGTATCCTCAGCCTCAAGTATACTCAGCCTTCCTGTCTCCCGTATCCTCAGCCTCTCGTATCCTCAGCCTCTCGTATCCTCAGCCTCCCGTATCCTCAGCCTCCCGTATCTTCAGCCTTCCTGTCTCCCGTATCCTCAGTCTCTCGCATCCTCAGCCTTCCTGTCTCCCGTATCCTCAGTCTCCCGTATCCTCAGCCTCCCGTGTCCTCAGCCTCCCGTATCCCCAGCTTTCCTGTCTCCCGTATCCTCATCTTCCCGTATCCTCAACCTCCCATATCCCCAACCTTCTGTATCCTCAGCCTCAAGTATACTCAGCCTTCCTGTCTCCCGTATCCTCAGCCTCTCGTATCCTCAGCCTCTCGTATCCTCAGCCTCCCGTATCCTCAGCCTCCCGTATCTTCAGCCTTCCTGTCTCCCGTATCCTCAGTCTCTCGCATTCTCAGCCTTCCTGTCTCCCGTATCCTCAGTCTCCCGTATCCTCAGCCTCCTTTATCCTCAGCCTCCCGTATCCTCAGCCTTCCTGTCTCCCGTATCCTCAGCCTCCCGTATACTCAGCCTCCCGTATCCTCAGTCTCCCATATCCTCAGCGTTCTGTATCCTGTCTCCCGTATCCTCAGCCTACCGTATCTTCAGCCTGCCGTATCCTCAGCCTCCTTTATCCTCAGCCTCCCGTATCCTCAGCCTTCCTATCTCCTGTATCCTGAGCCTCCCGTATCCTCAGCCTACCGTATCTTCAGCCTGCCGTATCCTCAGCCTCCTTTATCCTCAGCCTTCCGTATCCTCAGCCTTCCTATCTCCTGTATCCTGAGCCTCCCATATCCTCAGCCTCCTGTATCCTCAGCCTCCTGTATCCTCAGCCTCCCGTATCCTCAGTCTCCCGTATCCTTAGCCTCCCGTATCCTCAGCCTCCCGTATCCTTAGCCTCCCGTATCCTTAGCCTCCCGTATCCTCAGCCTCCCGTATCCTGAGCCTCCCGTATCCTCAGCCTCCCGTATCCTCAGTCTCCCGTATCCTCAGCCTCCCGTATCCTTAGCCTCCCGTATCCTCAGCCTCCCGTATCCTCAGCCTCCCGTATCCTCAGCCTCCCGTATCCTCAGTCTCCCGTATCCTCAGCCTCCTGTATCCTGTCTCCCGTATCCTCAGCCTACCGTATCCTCAGCCTTCCTATCTCCTGTATCCTCAGCCTCCTGTATCCTCAGCCCCCCGTATCCTCAGCCTCCCGTATCCTCAGCCTCCCGTATCCTCAGTCTCCCGTATCCTCAGCCTCCCGTATCCTCAGCCTCCCGTATCCTCAGTCTCCCGTATCCTCAGCCTCCCGTATCCTCAGCCTCCCGTATCCTCAGCCCCCCGTATCCTCAGCCTCCCGTTCCCTCAGCCTCCCGTATCCTCAGTCTCCCGTAACCTCAGCCTCCTGTATCCTCAGTCTCCCGTATCCTCAGCCTCCTGTATACTCAGCCCCCCGTATCCTCAGTCTCCCGTATCCTCAGCCTCCCGTATCCTCAGCCTCCCGTATCCTCAGCCTCACGTATCCTCAGCCTCCTGTATCCTCATCCCCCCGTATCCTCAGCCTCCCGTATCCTCAGCCTCCTGTATCCTCATCCCCCCGTATCCTCAGTCTCCCGTATCCTCAGCCTCCCGTATCCTCATCCTCCCGTATCCTCAGCCTCCCGTATCCTCAGCCTCCTGTATCCTCAGCCTCCCGTATCCTCAGTCTCCCGTATCCTCAGCCTCCCGTATCCTCAGCCTCCCGTATCCTCAGCCTCCCGTATCCTCAGTCTCCCGTATCCTCAGCCTCCCGTATCCTCAGCCTCCCGTATCCTCAGCCTCCCGTATCCTCAGCCTCCCGTATCCTCAGCCTCCCGTATCCTCAGCCTCCCGTATCCTTAGCCTCCCGTATCCTCAGCCTCCCGTATCCTTAGCCTCCCGTATCCTTAGCCTCCCGTATCCTCAGCCTCCCGTATCCTGAGCCTCCCGTATCCTCAGCCTCCCGTATCCTCAGTCTCCCGTATCCTCAGCCTCCCGTATCCTTAGCCTCCCGTATCCTCAGCCTCCCGTATCCTCAGCCTCCCGTATCCTCAGCCTCCCGTATCCTCAGTCTCCCGTATCCTCAGCCTCCTGTATCCTGTCTCCCGTATCCTCAGCCTACCGTATCCTCAGCCTTCCTATCTCCTGTATCCTCAGCCTCCTGTATCCTCAGCCCCCCGTATCCTCAGCCTCCCGTATCCTCAGCCTCCCGTATCCTCAGTCTCCCGTATCCTCAGCCTCCCGTATCCTCAGCCTCCCGTATCCTCAGTCTCCCGTATCCTCAGCCTCCCGTATCCTCAGCCTCCCGTATCCTCAGCCCCCCGTATCCTCAGCCTCCCGTTCCCTCAGCCTCCCGTATCCTCAGTCTCCCGTAACCTCAGCCTCCTGTATCCTCAGTCTCCCGTATCCTCAGCCTCCTGTATACTCAGCCCCCCGTATCCTCAGTCTCCCGTATCCTCAGCCTCCCGTATCCTCAGCCTCCCGTATCCTCAGCCTCACGTATCCTCAGCCTCCTGTATCCTCATCCCCCCGTATCCTCAGCCTCCCGTATCCTCAGCCTCCTGTATCCTCATCCCCCCGTATCCTCAGTCTCCCGTATCCTCAGCCTCCCGTATCCTCAGCCTCCCGTATCCTCAGCCTCCCGTATCCTCAGTCTCCCGTATCCTCAGCCTCCTGTATCCTCATCCCCCCGTATCCTCAGCCTCCCGTATCCTCATCCCCCCGTATCCTCAGCCTCCCGTATCCTCATCCCCCCGTATCCTCAGCCTCCTGTATCCTCATCCCCCCGTATCCTCAGCCTCCCGTATCCTCATCCTCCCGTATCCTCAGCCTCCCGTATCCTCAGCCTCCTGTATCCTCAGCCTCCCGTATCCTCAGTCTCCCGTATCCTCAGCCTCCCGTATCCTCAGCCTCCCGTATCCTCAGCCTCCCGTATCCTCATCACCCCGTATCCTCAGCCTCCTATATGTGCCGGGATCGCTGTGAGTTGTAATCAGGTTATGTATTGAGGACATTGCTGATCGCGCAGATTTGGCGCAGATGCGGGGGTCGCTCGGATGTGGCTGGGGGTCCCCGGGGGGCGCTCACCTGGGCTCCTGCTGTGCGGCTCCGGCTGCGGATGAGAGGTGAGTGCCGCTCTGAGGCTGCAAGCTGCGAGACCAGAAGAAGGGGCAGCGCCGAGACCCCGAGCGGAGGCTCCTGACGTCACCGGACACTTCAGGCATTAACCCCCGAACCCCCGGAGAGCGGAGACAGGAGCGCAGCAAGTACCGAACCCTGACTGCTGATCCGTGTATCTAATCCTCTCCTGTGTGATATTGTCTGCTGATCCGTGTATCTAATCCTCTCCTGTATGATACTGTCTGCTGAGCCGTGTATCTAATCCTCTCCTGTGTGATACTGTCTGCTGAGCTGTGTATCTAATCCTCTCCTGTGTGATACTGTCTGCTGAGCTGTGTATCTAATCCTCCCCTGTGTGATACTGTCTGCTGAGCCGTGTATCTAATCCTCTCCTGCGTGATACTGTCTGCTGAGCTGTGTATCTAATCCTCTCCTGTGTGATACTGTCTGCTGAGCTGTGTATCTAATCCTCTCCTGTGTGATACTGTCTGCTGAGCTGTGTATCTAATCCTCTCCTGTGTGATACTGTCTGCTGAGCTGTGTATCTAATCCTCTCCTGTATGATACTGTCTGCTGAGCCGTGTATCTAATCCTCTCCTGTGTGATACTGTCTGCTGAGCTGTGTATCTAATCCTATCCTGTGTGATACTGTCTGCTGAGCTGTGTATCTAATCCTCCCCTGTGTGATACTGTCTGCTGAGCCGTGTATCTAATCCTATCCTGTGTGATACTGTCTGCTGAGCTGTGTATCTAATCCTCTCCTGTGTGATACTGTCTGCTGAGCTGTGTATCTAATCCTCTCCTGTGTGATACTGTCTGCTGAGCCGTGTATCTAATCCTCTCCTGTGTGATACTGTCTGCAGAGCCGTGTATCTAATCCTCTCCTGCGTGATACTGTCTGCTGAGCTGTGTATCTAATCCTCTCCTGTGTGATACTGTCTGCTGAGCTGTGTATCTAATCCTCTCCTGTGTGATACTGTCTGCTGAGCTGTGTATCTAATCCTCTCCTGTGTGATACTGTCTGCTGAGCTGTGTATCTAATCCTCTCCTGTATGATACTGTCTGCTGAGCCGTGTATCTAATCCTCTCCTGCGTGATACTGTCTGCTGAGCTGTGTATCTAATCCTCTCCTGTGTGATACTGTCTGCTGAGCTGTGTATCTAATCCTCTCCTGTGTGATACTGTCTGCTGAGCTGTGTATCTAATCCTCTCCTGTGTGATACTGTCTGCTGAGCTGTGTATCTAATACTCTCCTGTGTGATACTGTATGCTGAGCTGTGTATCTAATCCTCTCCTGTGTGATACTGTCTGCTGAGCTATGTATCTAATCCTCTCCTGTGTGATACTGTCTGCTGAGCCGTGTATCTAATCCTCTCCTGTGTGATACTGTCTGCTGAGCTGTGTATCTAATCCTCTCCTGTGTGATACTGTCTGCTGAGCTGTGTATCTAATCCTCTCCTGTGTGATACTGTCTGCTGAGCTGTGTATCGAATCCTGTCCTGTGTGATACTGTCTGCTGAGCTCTGTATCTAATCCTCTCCTGTGTGATACTGTCTGCTGAGCTGTGTATCTAATCCTCTCCTGTGTGATACTGTCTGCTGAGCCGTGTAGCTAATCCTCTCCTGTGTGATACTGTCTGCTGAGCTGTGTATCTAATCCTCTCCTGTGTGATACTGTCTGCTGAGCTGTGTATCTAATCCTCTCCTGTGTGATACTGTCTGCTGAGCTGTGTATCTAATCCTCTCCTGTGTGATACTGTCTGCTGAGCCGTGTATCTAATCCTCTCCTGTGTGATACTGTCTGCTGAGCTGTGTATCTAATCCTCTCCTGTGTGATACTGTCTGCTGAGCTGTGTATCTAATCCTCTCCTGTGTGATACTGTCTACTGAGCTGTGTATCTAATCCTCTCCTGTGTGATACTGTCTGGTGAGCTGTGTATCTAATCCTCTCCTGTGTGATACTGTCTGCTGAGCTGTGTATCTAATCCTCTCCTGTGTGATACTGTCTGCTGAGCTGTGTATCTAATCCTCTCCTGTGTGACACTGTCTGCTGAGCCATGTATCCAATCCTCTCCTGTGTGATACTGTCTGCTGAGCTGTGTATCTAATCCTGTCCTGTGTGATACTGTCTGCTGAGCCATGTATCTAATCCTCTCCTGTGTGATACTGTCTGCTGAGCTGTGTATCTAATCCTCTCCTGTGTGATACTGTCTGCTGAGCTGTGTATCTAATCCTCTCCTGTGTGATACTCTCTGCTGAGCTGTGCATCTAATCCTCTCCTGTGTGATACTGTCTGCTGAGCTGTGTATCTAATCCTCTCCTGTGTGATACTGACTGCTGATCCGTGTATCTAATCCTGTCCTGTGTGATACTCTCTGCTGAGCTGTGTATCTAATCCTCTCCTGTGTGATACTGTCTGCTGAGCTGTGTATCTAATCCTCTCCTGTGTGATACTGTCTGCTGAGCTGTGTATCTAATCCTCTCCTGTGTGATACTCTCTGCTGAGCTGTGTATCTAATCCTCTCCTGTGTGATACTGTCTGCTGAGCTGTGTATCTAATCCTATCCTGTGTGACACTGTCTGCTGAGCCATGTATCCAATCCTCTCCTGTGTGATACTGTCTGCTGAGCTGTGTATCTAATCCTGTCCTGTGTGATACTGTCTGCTGAGCCATGTATCTAATCCTCTCCTGTGTGATACTCTCTGCTGAGCTGTGTATCTAATCCTCTCCTGTGTGATACTGTCTGCTGAGCTGTGTATCTAATCCTCTCCTGTGTGATACTGTCTGCTGAGCTGTGTATCTAATCCTCTCCTGTGTGATACTGTCTGCTGAGCTGTGTATCGAATCCTGTCCTGTGTGATACTCTCTGCTGAGCTGTGTATCTAATCCTCTCCTGTGTGATACTGTCTGCTGAGCTGTGTATCTAATCCTCTCCTGTGTGATACTGTCTGCTGAGCCGTGTATCTAATCCTCTCCTGTGTGATACTGTCTGCTGAGCTGTGTATCTAATCCTCTCCTGTGTGATACTGTCTGCTGAGCTGTGTATCTAATCCTCTCCTGTGTGATACTGTCTACTGAGCTGTGTATCTAATCCTCTCCTGTGTGATACTGTCTGGTGAGCTGTGTATCTAATCCTCTCCTGTGTGATACTGTCTGCTGAGCTGTGTATCTAATCCTCTCCTGTGTGATACTGTCTGCTGAGCTGTGTATCTAATCCTATCCTGTGTGATACTGTCTGCTGAGCTGTGTATCTAATCCTCTCCTGTGTGACACTGTCTGCTGAGCCATGTATCCAATCCTCTCCTGTGTGATACTGTCTGCTGAGCTGTGTATCTAATCCTGTCCTGTGTGATACTGTCTGCTGAGCCATGTATCTAATCCTCTCCTGTGTGATACTCTCTGCTGAGCTGTGTATCTAATCCTCTCCTGTGTGATACTGTCTGCTGAGCTGTGTATCTAATCCTCTCCTGTGCGATACTGTCTGCTGAGCTGTGTATCTAATCCTCTCCTGTGTGATACTGTCTGCTGAGCTGTGTATCTAATCCTCTCCTGTGTGATACTGTCTGCTGAGCTGTGTATCTAATCCTCTCCTGTGTGATACTCTCTGCTGAGCTGTGTATCTAATCCTCTCCTGTGTGATACTGTCTGCTGAGCTGTGTATCTAATCCTCTCCTGTGTGATACTGACTGCTGATCCGTGTATCTAATCCTGTCCTGTGTGATACTCTCTGCTGAGCTGTGTATCTAATCCTCTCCTTTGTGATACTGTCTGCTGAGCTGTGTATCTAATCCTCTCCTGTGTGATACTGTCTGCTGAGCTGTGTATCTAATCCTCTCCTGTGTGATACTCTCTGCTGAGCTGTGTATCTAATCCTCTCCTGTGTGATACTGTCTGCTGAGCTGTGTATCTAATCCTATCCTGTGTGACACTGTCTGCTGAGCCATGTATCCAATCCTCTCCTGTGTGATACTGTCTGCTGAGCTGTGTATCTAATCCTGTCCTGTGTGATACTGTCTGCTGAGCCATGTATCTAATCCTCTCCTGTGTGATACTCTCTGCTGAGCCGTGTATATAATCCTCTCCTGTGTGATACTGTCTGCTGAGCTGTGTATCTAATCCTGTACTGTGTGATACTGTCTGCTGAGCTGTGTATCTAATCCTTTCCTGTGTGATACTGTCTGCTGAGCTGTGTATCTAATCGTCTCCTGTGTGATACTGTCTGCTGAGCTGTGTATCTAATCCTCTCCTGTGTGATACTGTCTGGTGAGCTTTGTATCTAATCCTCTCCTGTGTGATACTGTCTGCTGAGCTGTGTATCTAATCCTCTCCTGTGTGATACTGTCTGCTGAGCTGTGTATCTAATCCTCTCCTGTGTGATACTGTCTGCTGAGCTGTGTATCTAATGCTATCCTGTGTGATACTGTCTCCTGAGCTGTGTATCTAATCCTCTCCTGTGTGATACTGTCTGCTGAGCTGTGTATCTAATCCTATCCTGTGTGATATTGTCTGCTGAGCTGTGTATCTAATCCTCTCCTGTGTGATACTGTCTGCTGAGCCATGTATCTAATCCTCTCCTGTGTGATACTGTCTGCTGAGCTGTGTATCAAATCCTCTCCTGTGTGATACTGTCTGCTGAGCTGTGTATCTAATCCTCTCCTGTGTGATACTGTCTGATGATCCGTGTATCTAATCCTCTCCTGTGTGATACTGTCTGCTGAGCTGTGTATCCAATCCTATCCTGTATGATACTGCCTGCTGAGCTGTGTATCTAATCCTCTCCTGTGTGATACTGTCTGCTGAGCTGTGTATCTAATTCTCTCCTGTGTGATACTGTCTGCTGAGCTGTGTATCTAATCCTCTCCTGTGTGATACTGTCTGCTGAGCCGTGTATCTAATCCTCTCCTGTGTGATACAGTCTGCTGAGCTGTGTATCTAATCCTATCCTGTGTGATACTGTCTGGTGAGCTGTGTATCTAATCCTATCCTGTGTGATACTGTCTGCTGAGCTGTGTATGTAATCCTCTCCTGTGTGATACTGTCTGCTGAGCTGTGTATCTAATCCTATCCTGTGTGATACTGTCTGGTGAGCTGTGTATCTAATCCTCTCCTGTGTGATACTGTCTGCTGAGCTGTGTATCTAATCCTTTCCTGTGTGATACTGTCTGCTGAGCCGTATATCTAATCCTCTCCTGTGTGATACTGTCTGCTGAGCCATGTATCTAATCCTCTCCTGTGTGATACTGTCTGCTGAGCTGTGTATCTAATCCTTTCCTGTGTGATACTGTCTGCTGAGCCGTATATCTAATCCTCTCCTGTGTGATACTGTCTGCTGAGCCATGTATCTAATCCTCTCCTGTGTGATACTGTCTGCTGAGCTGTGTATCTAGTCCTCTCCTGTGTGATACTGTCTGCTGAGCTGTGTATCTAATCCTATCCTGTGTGATATTGTCTGCTGAGCTGTGTATCTAATCCTCTCCTGTGTGATACTGTCTGCTGAGCTGTGTATCTAATCCTCTCCTGTGTGATACTGTCTGCTGAGCTGTGTATCTAATCCTATCCTATGTGATACTGTCTGCTGAGCTGTGTATCTAATCCTATCCTGTGTGATATTGTCTGCTGAGCTGTGTATCTAATCCTCTCCTGTGTGATACTGTCTGCTGAGCCATGTATCTAATCCTCTCCTGTGTGATACTGTCTTCTGAGTCGTGTATCTAATCCTATCCTGTGTGATATTGTCTGCTGAGCTGTGTATCTAATCAAATCCTGTGTGATACTGTCTGCTGAGCTGTGTATCAAATCCTCTCCTGTGTGATACTGTCTGCTGAGCCGTGTATCCAATCCTATCCTATATGATACTGTCTGCTGAGCTGTGTATCTAATCCTCTCCTGTGTGATACTGTCTGCTGAGCTGTGTATCTAATTCTCTTCTGTGTGATACTGTCTGCTGAGCTGTGTATCTAATCCTCTCCTGTGTGATACTGTCTGCTGAGCTGTGTATCTAATCCTCTCCTGTGTGATACTGTCTGCTGAGCTGTGTATCTAATCCTCTCCTGTGTGATACTGTCTGCTGAGCTGTGTATCAAATCCTCTCCTGTGTGATACTGTCTGCTGAGCCGTGCATCTAATCCTCTCCTGTTTGATACTGTCTACTGAGCCGTGTAGCCAATCCTATCCTGTATGATACTGTCTGCTGAACTGTGTATCTAATCCTCTCCTGTGTGATACTGTCTGCTGAGATGTGTATCTAATCCTATCCTGTGTGATACTGTCTGCTGAGCCATGTATCTAATCCTATCCTGTGTGATACTGTCTGCTGAGCTGTGTATCTAATCCTTTCCTGTGTGATACTGTCTGCTGAGCTGTGTATCTAATCCTATCCTGTGTGATACTGTCTACTGTGCTGTGTATCTAATCCTCTCCTGTGTGATACTGTCTGCTGAGCTGTGTATCTAATCCTATCCTGTGTGATACTGTCTGCTGAGCTGTGTATCTAATCCTCTCCTGTGTGATACTGTCTGCTGAGCTGTGTATCTAATCCTATCCAGTGTGATACTGTCTGCTGAGCTGTGTATCTAATCCTATCCTATGTGATACTGTCTGCTGAGCTGTGTATCTAATCCTCTCCTGTGTGATACTGTCTACTGTGCTGTGTATCTAATCCTCTCATGTGTGATACCGTCTGCTGAGCTGTGTATCTAATCCTCTCCTGTGTGATACTGTCTGCTGTGCCGTGTATTTAATCCTCTCCTGTGTGATACTGTCTGGTGAGCTGTGTACCTAATTCTATCATGTGTGATACTGTCTGCTGAGCTGTGTATCTAATCCTCTTCTGTGTGATACTGTCTGCTGAGCTGTGTATCTAATCCTCTCATGTGTGATACTGTCTGATGTGCCGTGTATCTAATCCTCTCCTCTGTGATACTGTCTGGTGAGCTGTGTATCTAATCCTCTCCTGTGTGATACTGTCTGCTGAGCTGTGTATCTAATTCTCTCCTGTGTGATACTGTCTGCTGAGCTGTGTATCTAATCCTCTCCTGTGTGATACTGTCTGCTGAGCTGTGTATCTAATCCTCTCCTGTGTGATACTGTCTGCTGAGCTGTGTATCTAATCCTCTCCTGTGTGATACTGTCTGCTGAGCTGTGTATCTAATCCTCTCCTGTGTGATACTGTCTGCTGAGCTGTATATCTAATCCTCTCCTGTATGATACTGTCTGCTGAGCTGTGTATCTAATCCTCTCCTGTGTGATACTGTCTGCTGAGCTGTGTATCTAATCCTCTCCTGTGTGATACTGTCTGCTGAGCTGTGTATCTAATCCTCTCCTGTGTGATACTGTCTGCTGAGCTGTGTATCTAATCCTCTCCTGTGTGATACTATCTGCTGAGCTGTGTATCTAATCCTCTCCTGTGTGATACTGTCTGCTGAGCTGTATATCTAATCCTATTCTGTGTGATACTATCTGCTGAGCTGTGTATCTAATCCTCTCCTGTGTGATACTGTCTGCTGAGCTGTGTATCTAATCCTCTCCTGTGTGATACTGTCTGCTGAGCTGTGTATCTAATACTCTCCTGTGTGATACTGTCTGCTGAGCTGTGTATCTAATCCTCTCCTGTGTGATACTGTCTGGTGAGCTATGTATCTAATCCTCTCCTGTGTGATACTGTTTGCTGACCCGTGTATCTAATCCTCTCCTGTGTGATACTGTCTGCTGAGCCGTGTATCTAATCCTCTCCTGTGTGATACTGTCTGCTGAGCCGTGTATCTAATCCTCTCCTGTGTGATATTGTCTGCTGAGCTGTGTATCTAATCCTCTCCTGTGTGATACTGTCTGCTGAGCTGTGTAAATAATCCTCTCCTGTGTGATACTGTCTGCTGAACTGTGTATCTAATCCTCTCCTGTGTGATACTGTCTGCTGAGCTGTGTATCTAATCCTCTCCTGTGTGATATTGTCTGCTGAACTGTGTATCTAATCCTCCCCTGTGTGATACTGTCTGCTGAGCTGTGTATCTAATCCTCTCCTGTGATACTGTCTGCTGAGCCGTGTATCTAATCCTCTCCTGTATGATACTGTCTGCTGAGCTGTGTATCTAATCCTCTCCTGTGTGATACTGTCTGCTGAGCCGTGTATCCAATCCTATCCTATATGATACTGTCTGCTGAGCTGTGTATCTAATCCTCTCCTGTGTGATACTGTCTGCTGAGCTGTGTATCTAATTCTCTCCTGTGTGATACTGTCTGCTGAGCTGTGTATCTAATCCTCTCCTGTGTGATACTGTCTGCTGAGCTGTGTATCTAATCCTCTCCTGTGTGATACTGTCTGCTGAGCTGTGTATCTAATCCTCTCCTGTGTGATACTGTCTGCTGAGCTGTGTATCAAATCCTCTCCTGTGTGATACTGTCTGCTGAGCCGTGCATCTAATCCTCTCCTGTGTGATACTGTCTACTGAGCCGTGTAGCCAATCCTATCCTGTATGATACTGTCTGCTGAACTGTGTATCTAATCCTCTCCTGTGTGATACTGTCTGCTGAGATGTGTATCTAATCCTATCCTGTGTGATACTGTCTGCTGAGCCATGTATCTAATCCTATCCTGTGTGATACTGTCTGCTGAGCTGTGTATCTAATCCTTTCCTGTGTGATACTGTCTGCTGAGCTGTGTATCTAATCCTATCCTGTGTGATACTGTCTACTGTGCTGTGTATCTAATCCTCTCCTGTGTGATACTGTCTGCTGAGCTGTGTATCTAATCCTATCCTGTGTGATACTGTCTGCTGAGCTGTGTATCTAATCCTCTCCTGTGTGATACTGTCTGCTGAGCTGTGTATCTAATCCTATCCAGTGTGATACTGTCTGCTGAGCTGTGTATCTAATCCTATCCTATGTGATACTGTCTGCTGAGCTGTGTATCTAATCCTCTCCTGTGTGATACTGTCTACTGTGCTGTGTATCTAATCCTCTCATGTGTGATACCGTCTGCTGAGCTGTGTATCTAATCCTTTCCTGTGTGATACTGTCTGCTGTGCCGTGTATTTAATCCTCTCCTGTGTGATACTGTCTGGTGAGCTGTGTATCTAATCCTATCATGTGTGATACTGTCTGCTGAGCTGTGTATCTAATCCTCTTCTGTGTGATACTGTCTGCTGAGCTGTGTATCTAATCCTCTCATGTGTGATACTGTCTGATGTGCCGTGTATCTAATCCTCTCCTCTGTGATACTGTCTGGTGAGCTGTGTATCTAATCCTCTCCTGTGTGATACTGTCTGCTGAGCTGTGTATCTAATTCTCTCCTGTGTGATACTGTCTGCTGAGCTGTGTATCTAATCCTCTCCTGTGTGATACTGTCTGCTGAGCTGTGTATCTAATCCTCTCCTGTGTGATACTGTCTGCTGAGCTGTGTATCTAATCCTCTCCTGTGTGATACTGTCTGCTGAGCTGTGTATCTAATCCTCTCCTGTGTGATACTGTCTGCTGAGCTGTATATCTAATCCTCTCCTGTATGATACTGTCTGCTGAGCTGTGTATCTAATCCTCTCCTGTGTGATACTGTCTGCTGAGCTGTGTATCTAATCCTCTCCTGTGTGATACTGTCTGCTGAGCTGTGTATCTAATCCTCTCCTGTGTGATACTGTCTGCTGAGCTGTGTATCTAATCCTCTCCTGTGTGATACTATCTGCTGAGCTGTGTATCTAATCCTCTCCTGTGTGATACTGTCTGCTGAGCTGTATATCTAATCCTATTCTGTGTGATACTATCTGCTGAGCTGTGTATCTAATCCTCTCCTGTGTGATACTGTCTGCTGAGCTGTGTATCTAATCCTCTCCTGTGTGATACTGTCTGCTGAGCTGTGTATCTAATCCTCTCCTGTGTGATACTGTCTGCTGAGCTGTGTATCTAATCCTCTCCTGTGTGATACTGTCTGGTGAGCTATGTATCTAATCCTCTCCTGTGTGATACTGTTTGCTGACCCGTGTATCTAATCCTCTCCTGTGTGATACTGTCTGCTGAGCCGTGTATCTAATCCTCTCCTGTGTGATACTGTCTGCTGAGCCGTGTATCTAATCCTCTCCTGTGTGATATTGTCTGCTGAGCTGTGTATCTAATCCTCTCCTGTGTGATACTGTCTGCTGAGCTGTGTAAATAATCCTCTCCTGTGTGATATTGTCTGCTGAGCTGTGTATCTAATCCTCTCCTATGTGATACTGTCTGCTGAACTGTGTATCTAATCCTCTCCTGTGTGATACTGTCTGCTGAGCTGTGTATCTAATCCTCTCCTGTGTGATATTGTCTGCTGAACTGTGTATCTAATCCTCCCCTGTGTGATACTGTCTGCTGAGCTGTGTATCTAATCCTCTCCTGTGATACTGTCTGCTGAGCCGTGTATCTAATCCTCTCCTGTATGATACTGTCTGCTGAGCTGTGTATCTAATCCTCTCCTGTGTGATACTGTCTGGTGAGCTGTGTATCTAATCCTCTCCTGTGTGATACTGTCTGCTGAGCCGAGTATCTAATCCTATCCTGTGTGATACTGTCTGCTGAGCTGTGTATCTAATCCTCTCCTGTGTGATACTGTCTGCTGAGCTGTGTATCTAAATCTCTCCTGTGTGATACTGTCTGCTGAGCCATGTATCTAATCCTCCTGTGTGATACTGTCTGCTGAGCTGTGTATCTAATCCTCTCCTGTGTGATACTGTCTGCTGAACTGTGTATCTAATCCTCCCCTGTGTGGTACTGTCTGCTGAGCCGTGTATCTAATCCTATCCTGTGTGATACTGTCTGCTAAGTCGTGTATCTAATCCTCTCCTGTGTGATACTGTCTGCTGAGCCGTCTATCTAATCCTATCCTGTGTGATACTGTCTGCTAAGTCGTGTATCTAATCCTCTCCTGTGTGATACTGTCTGGTGAGCTGTGTATCTAATCCTCTCCTGTGTGATACTGTCTGCTGAGCCGTGTATCTAATCCTCTCCTCTGTGATACTGTCTGCTGAGCTGTGTATCTAATCCTCTCCTGTGTGATACTGTCTGCTGAGCTGTGTATCTAATCCTCTCCTGTATGATACTGTCTACTGAGCTGTGTATCTAATCTTCTCCTGTGTGATCCTGTCTGCTGAGCCGTGTATCCAATCCTCTCATGTGTGATACTGTCTGATGAGCTGTGTATCTAATCCTCTCCTGTGTGATACTGTCTGCTGAGCTGTGTATCTAATCCTCTCCTGTGTGATACTGTCTGCTGAGCCGTGTATCTAATCCTCTCCTGTGTGATACTGTCTGCTGAGCTGTGTATCTAATCCTCTCCTGTGTGATACTGTCTGGTGAGCTGTGTATCTAATCCTCTCCTGTGTGATACTGTCTGCTGAGCCGTGTATCTAATCCTCTCCTGTGTGATACTGTCTGCTGAGCTGTGTATCTAATCCTCTCCTGTGTGATACTGTCTGCTGAGCTGTGTATCTAATCCTATCCTGTGTGATACTGTTTGCTGAGTCGTGTATCTAATCCTCTCCTGTGTGATACTGTCTGCTGAGCTGTATATCTAATCCTCTCCTGTATGATACTGTCTGCTGAGCTGTGTATCTAATCCTCTCCTGTGTGATACTGTCTACTGAGCTGTGTATCTAATCCTCTCCTGTGTGATACTGTCTGGTGAGCTGTGTATCTAATCCTCTCCTGTGTGATACTGTCTGCTGAGCTGTGTATCTAATCCTCTCCTGTGTGATACTGTCTGCTGAGCTGTGTATCTAATCCTCTCCTGTGTGATACTGTCTGGTGAGCTGTGTATCTAATCCTCTCCTGTGTGATACTGTCTGCTGAGCTGTGTATCTAATCCTATCCTGTGTGATACTGTCTGCTGAGCCGTGTATCTAATCCTCTCCTGTGTGATACTGTCTGCTGAGCTGTGTATCTAATCCTCTCCTGTGTGATACTGTCTGCTGAGCTGTGTATCTAATCCTCTCCTGTGTGATACTGTCTGCTGAGCCGTGTATCTAATCCTCTCCTGTGTGATACTGTCTGCTGAGCTGTGTATCTAATCCTCTCCTGTGTGATACTGTCTGCTGAGCTGTGTATCTAATCCTATCCTGTGTGATACTGTTTGCTGAGTCGTGTATCTAATCCTCTCCTGTGTGATACTGTCTGCTGAGCTGTATATCTAATCCTCTCCTGTATGATACTGTCTGCTGAGCTGTGTATCTAATCCTCTCCTGTGTGATACTGTCTACTGAGCTGTGTATCTAATCCTCTCCTGTGTGATACTGTCTGGTGAGCTGTGTATCTAATCCTCTCCTGTGTGATACTGTCTGCTAAGCTGTGTATCTAATCCTCTCCTGTGTGATACTGTCTGCTGAGCTGTGTATCTAATCCTCTCCTGTGTGATACTGTCTGCTGAACTGTGTATCTAATCCTCTCCTGTGTGATCCTGTCTGCTGAGCTGTGCATCTAATCATGTCCTATGTGATACTGTCTGCTGAGCTGTGCATCTAATCCTGTCCTGTGTGATACTGTCTGCTGAGCTGTGTATCTAATCCTCTCCTGTGTGATACTGTCTGCTGAGCTGTGTATCTAATCCTCTCCTGTGTGATACTGTCTGGTGAGCTGTGTATCTAATCCTCTCCTGTGTGATACTGTCTGCTGAGCTGTGTATCTAATCCTATCCTGTGTGATACTGTCTGCTGAGCCGTGTATCTAATCCTCTCCTGTGTGATACTGTCTGCTGAGCTGTGTATCTAATCCTCTCCTGTGTGATACTGTCTGCTGAGCTGTGTATCTAATCCTCTCCTGTGTGATACTGTCTGCTGAGCCGTGTATCTAATCCTCTCCTGTGTGATACTGTCTGCTGAGCTGTGTATCTAATCCTCTCCTGTGTGATACTGTCTGCTGAGCTGTGTATCTAATCCTATCCTGTGTGATACTGTTTGCTGAGTCGTGTATCTAATCCTCTCCTGTGTGATACTGTCTGCTGAGCTGTATATCTAATCCTCTCCTGTGTGATACTGTCTGCTGAGCCGTGTATCTAATCCTCTCCTGTGTGATACTGTCTGCTGAGCCGTGTATCTAATCCTCTCCTGTGTGATACTGTCTGCTGAGCTGTGTATCTAATCCTCTCCTGTGTGATACTGTCTGATGAGCTGTGTATCTAATACTCTCCTGTGTGATACTGTCTGCTGAGCTGTGTATCTAATCCTCTCCTGTGTGATACTGTCTACTGAGCTGTGTATCTAATCCTCTCCTGTGTGATACTGTCTGCTGAACTGTGTATCTAATCCTCTCCTGTGTGATCCTGTCTGCTGAGCTGTGTATCTAATCCTGTCCTATGTGATACTGTCTGCTGAGCTGTGTATCTAATCCTCTCCTGTGTGATACTGTCTGCTGATCCGTGTATCTAATCCTCTCCTGTGTGATACTGTCTGCTGAGCTGTGTATCTAATCCTCTCCTGTGTGATACTGTCTGGTGAGCTGTGTATCTAATCCTCTCCTGTGTGATACTGTCTGCTGAGCTGTGTATCTAATCCTCTCCTGTGTGATACTGTCTGGTGAGCTGTGTATCTAATCCTCTCCTGTGTGATACTGCCTGCTGAGCTGTGTATCTAATCCTGTCCTGTGTGATACTGTCTGCTGAGCCGTGTATCTAATCGGATTCTATGCTGTCATCCTGATGGGGACATTCGTTACTTCTGGGGGATGTCATCTTGGGGTGCACATTCATTAGTCCTGGGGGGCTGTCATCTGGGGGGGGGCATATTCATTAGTCCTGGGGGACTGTCATCTTGGGGGGTACATTCATTAGTCCTGGGGGGCTGTCATCTGGGGGGGGGGGCATATTCATTAGTCCTGGGGGACTGTCATCTTGGGGGGCACATTCATTAGTCCTGGGGGGGGTCATTCTGGGGGGCACATTCATTACTTCTGGGGGGCTGTCATCTTGGGGGGGGGGCACATTCACAAGTCCTGGGGGACTGTCATCTTGGGGGGCACATTCATTAGTCCTGGAGGCTGTCATCCTGGGGGGCGCATTTATTAGTCCTGGGGGGCTGTCATCTTGGGGGGGGCACATTCATTAGTCCTGGGGGATGTCATCTTGGGGGGGGCACATTCATTAGTCCTGGGGGGCTGTCATCCTTGGGGGGGGTACATTCATTAGTCCTGGGGGGCTGTCATCTGGGGGGGGGGCATATTCATTTGTCCTGGGGGACTGTCATCTTGGGGGGCACATTCATTAGTCCTGGGGGGCTGTCATCTTGGGGGGCACATTCATTAGTCCTGGGGGGGGTCATTCTGGGGGGCACATTCATTACTTCTGGGGGGCTGTCATCTTGGGGGGGGCACATTCACAAGTCCTGGGGGACTGTCATCTTGGGGGGCACATTCATTAGTCCTGGAGGCTGTCATCCTGGGGGGCGCATTTATTAGTCCTGGGGGGCTGTCATCTTGGGGGGGGGCACATTTATTAGTCCTGGGGGACTGTCATCTTGGGGGTACATTCATGAGTCCTGGGGGGCTGTCATCTTGGGGGGGGGCACATTCATTAGTCCTGGGGACTGTCATCTTGGGGGTACATTCATTAGTCCTGGGGGTCTGTCATCTTGGGGGGGGGCACATTCATTAGTCGTGGGGGGCTATCATCCTGGGGGGCACATTCATTAGTCCTGGGGGGCTGCCATCTGGGGGGGGGGCACATTCATTAGTCCTGGGGGATGTCATCTTGGGGGGGGGCACATTCATTAGTCCTGGGGGGCTGTCATCCTGGGGGGCACATTCATTTGTCCTGGGGGACTGTCATCTTGGGGGAGAGGGGCACAATCATTAGTCTTGGGGGGCTGTCATCTTGGGGGGCACATTCATTAGTCCTGGGGGACTGTCATCTTGGGGGAGGGGGGCACAATCATTAGTCTTGGGGGGCTGTCATCTTGGGGGGCAATCATTAGTCCTGGGGGGCTGTCATCCTGTGGGGGCACATTTATTATTCGTGGGCGACTGTCATCTTGGGGGGGCACATTCATTAGTCCTGGGGGGCTATCATCCTGGGGGGCACATTCATTAGTCCTGGGGGGCTGTCATCCTGGGGGGTACATTCATTAGTCTTGGGGGGCTGTCATCTTGAGGGGGGCACATTCATTAGTCCTGGGGGACTGTCATCTTGGGGGTACATTCATTAGTCCTGGGGGGCTGTCATCTTGGGGGGGGGGCACATTCATTAGTCCTGGGGGACTGTCATCTTGGGAGGCACATTCATGAGTCCTGGGGGGCTGTCATCTTGGGGGGGGGCACATTCATTAGTCCTGGGGACTGTCATCTTGGGGGTACATTCATTAGTCCTGGGGGTCTGTCATCTTGGGGGGGGCACATTCATTAGTCGTGGGGGGCTATCATCCTGGGGGGCACATTCATTAGTCCTGGGGGGCTGCCATCTGGGGGGGGGGCACATTCATTAGTCCTGGGGGATGTCATCTTGGGGGGGGCACATTCATTAGTCCTGGGGGGCTGTCATCCTGGGGGGCACATTCATTTGTCCTGGGGGACTGTCATCTTGGGGGAGAGGGGCACAATCATTAGTCTTGGGGGGCTGTCATCTTGGGGGGCACATTCATTAGTCCTGGGGGACTGTCATCTTGGGGGAGGGGGGCACAATCATTAGTCTTGGGGGGCTGTCATCTTGGGGGGCAATCATTAGTCCTGGGGGGCTGTCATCCTGTGGGGGCACATTTATTATTCGTGGGCGACTGTCATCTTGGGGGGACACATTCATTAGTCCTGGGGGGCTATCATCCTGGGGGGCACATTCATTAGTCCTGGGTGGCTGTCATCCTGGGGGGTACATTCATTAGTCTTGGGGGGCTGTCATCTTGGGGGGGGGCACATTCATTAGTCCTGGGGGACTGTCATCTTGGGGGTACATTCATTAGTCCTGGGGGGCTGTCATCTTGGGGGGGGGCACATTCATTAGTCCTGGGGGGGCTGTCATTCTGGGGGACACATTCCTTAGTCCTGGGGGATTGACATCTTGGGGGGGGGCACATTCATTAGTCCTGGGGGGCTGTCATCTGGGGGGGGCACATTCATTAGTCCTGGGTGATGTCATCTTGGGGGGGGCACATTCATTAGTCCTGGGGGGCTGTCATCCTGGGGGGCACATTCATTAGTCCTGGGGGGTTATCATCCTGGGGGGCACATTCATTAGTCCTGGGGGGCTGCCATCTGGGGGGGGCACATTTATTAGTCCTGGGGGATGTCATCTTGGGGGGGGCACATTCATTAGTCCTGGGGGGCTGTCATTCTGGGGGGCACATTCATTTGTCCTGGGGACTGTCATCTTGGGGGTACATTCATTAGTCCTGGGGGTCTGTCATCTTGGGGGGGGCACATTCATTAGTCGTGGGGGGCTATCATCCTGGGGGGCACATTCATTAGTCCTGGGGGACTGTCATCTTGGGGGTACATTCATTAGTCCTGGGGGGCTGTCATCTTGGGGGGGGGCACATTCATTAGTCCTGGGGGACTGTCATCTTGGGAGGCACATTCATTAGTCCTGGGGGGTTATCATCCTGGGGGGCACATTCATTAGTCCTGGGGGGCTGCCATCTGGGGGGGGGCACATTTATTAGTCCTGGGGGATGTCATCTTGGGGGGGGCACATTCATTAGTCCTGGGGGGCTGTCATTCTGGGGGGCACATTCATTAGTCCTGGGGACTGTCATCTTGGGGGTACATTCATTAGTCCTGGGGGTCTGTCATCTTGGGGGGGGGCACATTCATTAGTCGTGGGGGGCTATCATCCTGGGGGGCACATTCATTAGTCCTGGGGGCTGCCATCTGGGGGGGGGGGCACATTCATTAGTCCTGGGGGATGTCATCTTGGGGGGGGCACATTCATTAGTCCTGGGGGGCTGTCATCCTGGGGGGCACATTCATTTGTCCTGGGGGACTGTCATCTTGGGGGAGAGGGGCACAATCATTAGTCTTGGGGGGCTGTCATCTTGGGGGGCACATTCATTAGTCCTGGGGGACTGTCATCTTGGGGGAGGGGGGCACAATCATTAGTCTTGGGGGGCTGTCATCTTGGGGGGCAATCATTAGTCCTGGGGGGCTGTCATCCTGTGGGGGGGCACATTTATTATTCGTGGGCGACTGTCATCTTGGGGGGGGGGCACATTCATTAGTCCTGGGGGGC
Source organism: Anomaloglossus baeobatrachus (assembly GCF_048569485.1). Lineage (NCBI taxonomy): Eukaryota > Metazoa > Chordata > Amphibia > Anura > Aromobatidae > Anomaloglossus > Anomaloglossus baeobatrachus. Next base: position 2,933,250 of record NC_134357.1, read on the forward strand.
TATCATCCTGGGGCGCACATTCATTAGTCCTGGGGGGCTGTCATCCGGGGGGGTACATTCATTAGTCCTGGGGGGCTGTCATCTTGGGGGGGGGCACATTCATTAGTCCTGGGGGACTGTCATCTTGGGGGTACATTCATTAGTCCTGGGGGGCTGTCATCTTGGGGGGGGGGGGCACATTCATTAGTCCTGGGGGACTGTCATCTTGGGAGGCACATTCATTAGTCCTGGGGGGGCTGTCATTCTGGGGGACACATTCCTTAGTCCTGGGGGATTGTCATCTTGGGGGGGTGGCACATTCATTAGTCCTGGGGGGCTGTCATCTGGGGGGGGCACATTCATTAGTCCTGGGGGATGTCATCTTGGGGGGGGCACATTCATTAGTCCTGGGGGGCTGTCATCCTGGGGGGCACATTCATTAGTCCTGGGGGGTTATCATCCTGGGGGGCACATTCATTAGTCCTGGGGGGCTGCCATCTGGGGGGGGGGGCACATTTATTAGTCCTGGGGGATGTCATCTTGGGGGGGGCACATTCATTAGTCCTGGGGGGCTGTCATCCTGGGGTGCACATTCATTAGTCCTGGGGGGTTGTCATCTTGGGGGGGTACATTCATTAGTCCTGGGGGGCTGTCATCTTGGGGGTGGCACATTCATTGGTCCTGGAGGGCTGGGGCTGTCATCTTGAGGGGGGCACAATCATTAGTCCTGGGGGGCTGTCATCTTGGGGGAGGGGGGCACAATCATTAGTCTTGGGGGGCTGTCATCTTGGGGGGCAATCATTAGTCCTGGGGGGCTGTCATCCTGTGGGGGCACATTTATTATTCGTGGGCGACTGTCATCTTGGGGGGGGGCACATTCATTAGTCCTGGGGGGCTATCATCCTGGGGGGCACATTCATTAGTCCTGGGGGGCTGTCATCCTGGGGGGTACATTCATTAGTCCTGGGGGGCTGTCATCTTGGGGGGGGGCACATTCATTAGTCCTGGGGGACTGTCATCTTGGGGGTACATTCATTAGTCCTGGGGGGCTGTCATCTTGGGGGGGGGGGCACATTCATTAGTCCTGGGGGACTGTCATCTTGGGAGGCACATTCATTAGTCCTGGGGGGGCTGTCATTCTGGGGGACACATTCCTTAGTCCTGGGGGATTGTCATCTTGGGGGGGGGCACATTCATTAGTCCTGGGGGGCTGTCATCTGGGGGGGGCACATTCATTAGTCCTTGGGGATGTCATCTTGGGGGGGGCACATTCATTAGTCCTGGGGGGCTGTCATCCTGGGGGGCACATTCATTAGTCCTGGGGGGTTATCATCCTGGGGGGCACATTCATTAGTCCTGGGGGGCTGCCATCTGGGGGGGGGGCACATTTATTAGTCCTGGGGGATGTCATCTTGGGGGGGGCACATTCATTAGTCCTGGGGGGCTGTCATTCTGGGGGGCACATTCATTTGTCCTGGGAGACTGTCATCTTGGGGGAGAGGGGCACAATCATTAGTCTTGGGGGGCTGTCATCTTGGGGGGCACATTCATTAGTCCTGCGGGACTGTCATCTTGGGGGAGGGGGGTTACAATCATTAGTCTTGGGGGGCTGTCATCTTGGGGGGCAATCATTAGTCCTGGGGGGCTGTCATCCTGTGGGGGCACATTTATTCTTCGTGGGCGACTGTCATCTTGGTGGAGGGGGGCACATTCATTAGTCCTGGGGGGCTGTCATCTTGGGGGTGGCACATTCATTAGTCCTGGGGGGCTGTCATCTTGGGGGGGCACATTCATTAGTCCTGGGGGGCTGTCATCCTGGGGTGCACATTCATTAGTCCTGGGGGGTTGTCATCTTGGGGGGGTACATTCATTAGTCCTGGGGGGCTGTCATCTTGGGGGTGGCACATTCATTGGTCCTGGAGGGCTGGGGCTGTCATCTTGGGGGGGGCACAATCATTAGTCCTGGGGGGCTGTCATCTTGGGGGGCACATTCATTAGTCTTGGGGGGCTGTCATCCTGGGGGGCACATTCATTAGTCCTGGGGGGCTGTCATCTTGGGGGGGGGGCACATTCATTAGTCCTAAGGGGCTGTCATCCTGGGGGGCAGACTCATTAGTCCTGGGTGACTGTCATCTGGGGGGGGGGCACATTTATTAGTCTTGGGGGGGCTGTCATCCTGGGGTGCACATTCATTAGTCCTTGGGGGCTGTCATCTTGGGGGGGGCACATTCATTAGTCCTGGGGGGCTGTCATCTTGGGGGGGGGCGCACATTCATTAGTCCTGAGGGACTGTCATCCTGGGGGGCGCATTTATTAGTCCTGGGGGGCTGTCATCCTGGGGGGCACATTCATTTGTCCTGGAGGGCTGTCATCTTGGGGGGGGCACATTCATTAGTCCTGGGGGGCTGTCATCCTGGGGGGCACATTCATTAGTCCTGGGGGGCTGTCATCTTGGGGGGGCACATTCATTAGTCCTGGGGCGCTGTCATCTTGGGGGGGGGCATCTTCATTAGTCCTGGGGGCTGTCATCCTGGGGGGTACATTCATTAGTCCTGGGGGGCTATCATCTTGGGGGGCACATTCATTAGTCCTGGGGGGATGTCATCTTGGGGGGCCACATTCATTAGTCCTGGGGGGCTGTCATCTCGGGTGGGCACATTCATTAGTCCTGGGGGTCTGTCATCTTGGGGGGTACATTCATTAGTCCTTGGAGGCTGTCATCTTGGGGGGGGGGCACATTCATTAGTCCTGGGGGGCTGTCATCCTGGGGGGTACATTCATTAGTCCGGGGGGACGTTCATCCTGGGGGGTACATTCATTTGTCCTGCCGGGCTGTCATCTTGGGGGTGCACATTCATTAGTCCTGGGGGGCTGTCATATTGGGGGGGCCACATTCATTAGCCCTGGGGGGCTGTCATCCTGGGGGTACATTCATTAGTCCTGGGGGTGTGTCATCTTGGGGGGGCCACATTCATTAGTCCTGGGGGGCTGTCATCTTGGGGGTACATTCATTAGTCCTAGGGGGCTGTCATCTCGGGTGGGCACATTCATTAGTCCTGGGGGGCTGTCATCTTGGGGGGGGGGCACATTCATTAGTCCTGTGGGGCTGTCATCCTGGGGGGTACATTCATTAGTCCTGGGGGACTGTCATCCTGGGGGATACAGTCATTAGTCCTGGGGGGCTGTCATCTTGGGGGGCCACATTCATTAGCCCTGGGGGGGCTGTCATCCTGGGGGTACATTCATTAGTCCTGGGGGTCTGTTATCTTGGGGGGGCCACCTTCATTAGTCCTGGGGGGCTGTCATCCTGGGGGGGGCACAATCATTAGTCCTGGTGGGCTGTCATTTTGGGGGTACATTCATTAGTCCTGGGGGCCTGTCATCTTGGGGATGCACATTCATTAGTCCTGGGGGGCTGTCATCTTGGGGGGGGCACATTCATTAGCCCTGGGGGGCTGTCATCCTGGGGGTACATTCATTAGTCTTGGGGGTCTGTCATCTTGGGGGGGCCACATTCATTAGTCCTGGGGGGCTGTCATCCTGGGGGGGGCACAATCATTAGTCCTGGGGGGCTGTCATCTTGGGTATACATTCATTAGTCCTGGGGGGCTGTCATCTTGGGGGGGGGGCACATTCATTAGTCCTGGGGAGCTGTCATCCTGAGGGGTACATTCATTAGTCCTGGGGCGCTGTCATCTTGAGGGTGGCACATTCATTAGTTCTGGGGGGCTGTCATCTTGGGGGGGGAGAACGTTCATTAGTCCTGGGGGGCTGTCATCCTGGGGGGTACATTCATTAGTCCTGGGGGACTGTCATCCTGGGGGGGGCACAATCATTAGTCCTGGGGGGCTGTAATCTCGGGTGGGCACATTCATTAGTCCTGGGGGACTGTCATCTTGGGAGGGGCACATTCATTAGTCCTGGGAGGCTGTCATCTTGGGGGGGGCACATTCATTAGTCCTGGGGGGCTGTCATCCTGGGGGGTACATTCATTAGTCTGGGGGGACTGTCATCCTGGGGGGTACATTCATTAGTCCTGGGGGTCTGTCATCTTGGGGGGGGCCACATTCATTAGTCCTGGGGGGCTGTCATCCTGGGGGGGGGCACAATCATTAGTCCTGGGGGGCTGTCATCTTGGGGGTACATTCATTAGTCCTGGGGGGCTATCATCTCGGGTGGGCACATTCATTAGTCCTGGTGGGCTGTCATCTTGGGGGGGGGGCACATTCATTAGTCCTGGGGGGCTGTCATCCTGGGGGGTACATTCATTAGTCCTGGGGGGCTATCATCTTGGGGGGGGCACATTCATTAGTCCTGGGGGGCTGTCATCCTGGGGGGGCCATATTCATTAGTCCTGGGGGACTGTCATCTTGGGGGGGGGGCACAATCATTAGTCCTGGGGGGGCTGTCATCTTGGGGGGGCACAATCATTAGTCCTGGGGGGCTGTCATCTTGGGGGGCACATTCATTAGTCCTGGGGGACTGTCACCTTGGGGGACATATTCATTAGTCCTGGTGAGCTGTCATCCTGAGGCGTACATTCATTAGTCCTGGGGGGCTCTCATCTTGAGGGTGGCACATTCATTAGTTCTGGGGGGCTGTCATCTTGGGGGGGGGCACATTCATTAGTCCTGGGGGGCTGTCATCCTGGGGGGTACATTCATTAGTCCTGGGGGACTGTCATCCTGGGGGCCACATTCATTAGTCCTGGGGGGCTGTCATCCTGGGGGGGGCACAATCATTAGTCCTGGGGGGCTGTCATCTTGGGGGTACATTGATTAGTCCTGGGGGTCTGTCATCTTGGGGGGGCCACATTCATTAGTCCTGGGGGGCTGTTATCCTGGGGGGGCACAATCATTAGTCCTGGGGGGCTGTCATCTTGGGGGTACATTCATTAGTCCTGGGGGGCTGTCATCTCGGGTGGGCACATTCATTAGTCCTGGGGGTCTGTCATCTTAGGGGGGGGCACATTCATTAGTCCTGGGAGGCTGTCATCTTGGGGGGGGGGCACATTCATTAGTCCTGGGGGGCAGTCATCTTGGGGGGCACATTCATTAGTCCTGGGGGACTGTCACCTTGGGGGACACATTCATTAGTCCTGGGGAGCTGTCATCCTGAGGGGTACATTCACTAGTCCTGGGGGGCTGTCATCTTGGGGGTGGCACATTCATTAGTTCTGGGGGGCTGTCATCTTGGGGGGGGGAGAACATTCATTAGTCCTGGGGGGCTGTCATCCTGGGGGGTACATTCATTAGTCCTGGGGGACTGTCATCCTGGGGTCCACATTCATTAGTCCTGGGGGGCTGTCATCCTGGGGGGGGCACAATCATTAGTCCTGGGGGGCTGTCATCTTGGGGGTACATTCATTAGTCCTGGGGGTCTGTCATCTTGGGGGGTCCACATTCATTAGTCCTGGGGGGCTGTCATCCTGGGGGGCACAATCATTAGTCCTGGGGGGCTGTCATCTTGGGGGTACATTCATTAGTCCTGGGGGGCTGTCATCTCGGGTGGGCACATTCATTAGTCCTGGGGGTCTGTCATCTTGGGGGGGGCACATTCATTAGTCCTGGGAGGCAGTCATCTTGGGGGGGGGCACATTCATTAGTCCTGTGGGGCAGTCATCTTGGGGGGCACATTCATTAGTCCTGGGGGACTGTCACCTTGGGGGACACATTCATTAGTCCTGGGGAGCTGTCATCCTGAGGGTTACATTCATTAGTCCTGGGGGGCTGTCATCTTGAGGGTGGCACATTCATTAGTTCTGGGGGGCTGTCATCTTGGGGGGGGGAGAACATTCATTAGTCCTGGGGGGCTGTCATCCTGGGGGGTACATTCATTAGTCCTGGGGGGCTGTAATCTCGGGTGGGCACATTCATTAGTCCTGGGGGACTGTCATCTTGAGAGGGGCACATTCATTAGTCCCTGGAGGCTGTCATCTTGGGGGGGCACATTCAGTAGTCCTGGGGGGCTGTCATCCTGGGGGGTACATTCATTAGTCCGGGGGGACTGTCATCCTGGGGGGTACATTCATTAATCCTGGGGGTCTGTCATCTTGGGGGGGCCACATTCATTAGTCCTGGGGGCTGTCATCCTGGGGGGGGCACAATTATTAGTCCTGGGGGGCTGTCATCTTGGGGGTACATTCATTAGTCCTGGGGGTCTGTCATCTCGGGTGGGCACATTCATTAGTCCTGGGGGGCTGTCATCTTGGGGGGAGGGGGCACATTCATTAGTCCTGGGGGGCTGTCATCCTGGGGGGTACAGTCATTAGTCCTGGTGGGCTATCATCTTGGGGGGGCACATTCATTAGTCCTGGGCGGCTGTCATCCTGGGGGGGCCACATTCATTAGTCCTGGGGGACTGTCATCTTGGGGGGGCACAATCATTAGTCCTGGGGGGGCTGTCATCTTGGGGGGGGGCACAATCATTAGTCCTGGGGGGCTGTCATCTTGGGGGGCACATTCATTAGTCCTGGGGGACTGTCACCTTGGGGGACACATTCATTAGTCCTGGTGAGCTGTCATCCTGAGGCGTACATTCATTAGTCCTGGGGGGCTCTCATCTTGAGGGTGGCACATTCATTAGTTCTGGGGGGCTGTCATCTTGGGGGGGGGCACATTCATTAGTCCTGGGGGGCTGTCATCCTGGGGGGTACATTCATTAGTCCTAGGGGACTGTCATCCTGGGGGGTACATTCATTAGTCCTGGGGGGCTGTCATCTTGGGGGGGCCACATTCATTAGCCCTGGGGGGCTGTCATCCTGGGGGTACATTCATTAGTCCTGGGGGTCTGTCATCTTGGGGGGGCCACATTCATTAGTCCTGGGGGGCTGTCGTCCTGGGGGGGCACAATCATTAGTCCTGGGGGGCTGTCATCTTGGGGGTACATTCATTAGTCCTGGGGGGCTGTCATCTTGGGTGGGCACATTCATTAGTCCTGGGGGGCTGTCATCTTGGGGGGGGGCACATTCATTAGTCCTGGGAGGCTGTCATCTTGGGGGGGGCACATTCATTAGTCCTGGGGGGCAGTCATCCTGGGGGGTACATTCATTAGTCCTGGGGGACTGTCATCCTGGGGGGTACATTCATTAGTCCTGGGGGCCTGTCATCTTGGGGGGCCACATTCATTAGCCCTGGGGGGCTGTCATCATGGGGGTACATTCATTAGTCCTGGGGGTCTGTCATCTTGGGGGGGCCACAATCATTAGTCCTGGGGGGCTGTCATCTTGGGGGGCACATTCATTAGTCCTGGGGGACTGTCACCTTGGGGGACACATTCATGAGTCCTGGGGGCTGTCATCCTGGGGGGGGCACAATCTTTAGTCCTGGGGAGCTGTCATCTTGAGGGTGGCACATTCATTAGTTCTGGGGGGCTGTCATCTTGAGGGGGGGGGAACATTCATTAGTCCTGGGGGGCTGTCATCCTGGGGGGTACATTCATTAGTCCTGGGGGACTGTCATCCTGGGGGGTACATTCATTAGTCCTGGGGGGCTGTAATCTCGGGTGGGCACATTCATTAGTCCTGGGAGGCTGTCATCTTGGGGGGGGGCACATTCATTAGTCCTGGGGGGTAGTCATTCTGGGGGGTACATTCATTAGTCCTGGGGGGCTGTCATCTTGGGGGGTACATTCATTAGTCCTGGGGGGCTGTCATCTTGGGGTTGCCCATTCATTAGTCCTGGGGGGCTGTCATCTTGGGGGGGCCACATTCATTAGCCCTGGGGGGCTGTCATCCTGGGGGTACATTCATTAGTCCTGGGGGTCTGTGATCTTGGGGGGGGCACATTCATTAGTCCTGGAGGGCTGTCATCCTGGGGGGGGGCACAATCATTAGTCCTGGGGGGCTGTCATCTTGGGGGTACATTCATTAGTCCTGGGGGGCTCTCATCTTGAGGGTGGCACATTCATTAGTTCTGGGGGGCTGTCATCTTGGGGGGGGGCACATTCATTAGTCCTGGGGGGCTGTCATCCTGGGGGGTACATTCATTAGTCCTGGGGGGCTGTCATCTTGGGGGGGCCACATTCAGTAGCCCTGGGGGGCTGTCATCCTGGGGGTACATTCATTAGTCCTGGGGGTCTGTCATCTTGGGGGGGCCACATTCATTAGTCCTGGGGGGCTGTCATCCTGGGGGGGGCACAATCATTAGTCCTGGAGGGCTATCATCTTGGGGGTACATTCATTAGTCCTGGGGGGCTGTCATCTCGGGTGGGCACATTCATTAGTCCTGGGGGGCTGTCATCTTGGGGGGGGCACATTCATTAGTTCTGGGAGGCTGTCATCTTGGGGGGGGGCACATTCATTAGTCCTGGGGGACTTTCATCCTGGGGGGTACATTCATTAGTCCTGGGGGGCAGTCATCCTGGGGGGTACATTCATTAGTCCTGGGGGACTTTCATCCTGGGGGGTACATTCATTAGTATTGGGGTCCTGTCATCTTGGGGGTGCACATTCATTAGTCCTGGGGGGCTGTCATCTTGGGGGGGCCACATTCATTAGCCCTGGGGGGCTGTCATCCTGGGGGTACATTCATTAGTCCTGGGGGTCTCTCATCTTGGGGGGGCCACATTCATTAGTCCTGGGGGGCTGTCATCCTGGGGGGGGCACAATCATCAGTCCTGGGGGGCTGTCATCTTGGGGGTACATTCATTAGTCCTGGGGAGCTCTCATCTTGAGGGTGGCACATTCATTAGTTCTGGGGGGCTGTCATCTTGGGGGGGGGCACATTCATTAGTCCTGGGGGGCTGTCATCCTGGGGGGTACATTCATTAGTCCTGGGAGACTGTCATCCTGGGGGGTACATTCATTAGTCCTGGGGGGCTGTCATCTTGGGGGGGCCACATTCATTAGCCCTGGGGGGCTGTCATCCTGGGGGTACATTCATTAGTCCTGGGGGTTTGTCATCTTGGGGGGGCCACATTCATTAGTCCTGGGGGGCTGTCATCCTGGGGGGGGCACAATCATTAGTCCTGGGGGGCTGTCATCTTGGGGGTACATTCATTATTCCTGGGGGGCTGTCATCTCGGGTGGGCACATTCATTAGTCCTGGGGGGCTGTCATCTTGGGGGGGCACATTCATTAGTCCTGGGAGGCTGTCATCTTGGGGGGGCACATTCATTAGTCCTGGGGGGCAGTCATCCTGGGGGGTACATTCATTAGTCCTGGGGGACTGTCATCCTGGGGGGCACATTCATTAGTCCTGGGGGGCTGTCATCCTGGGGGGTACATTCATTAGTCCTGGGGGGCTGTCATCTTGGGGGGGGCACATTCATTAGTCCTGGGGGCCTGTCATCTTGGGGGTGCACATTCATTAGTCCTGGGGGGCTGTCATCTTGGGGGGGCCACATTCATTAGCCCTGGGGGGCTGTCATCCTGGGGGGGGCACAATCATTAGTCCTGGGGGGCTGTCATCTTGGGGGTACATTCATTAGTCCTGGGGGGCTGTCATCTTGGGGGGGGGGGGGGCACATTCATTAGTTCTGGGGGCTGTCATCTTGGGGGAACACATTCATTAGTCCTGGGGGGCTGTCATCTTGGGGGGGGCACAGTCATGAGTCCTGGGGGCTGTCATCTTGGGGGGGGCACAATCATTAGTCCTGGGGGGCTGTCATCTTGGGGGACACATTCATTAGTCCTGGGGAGCTGTCATCTTGAGGGTGGCCCATTCATTAGTTCTGGGGGGCTGTCATCTTGGGGGGGGGAGAACATTCATTAGTCCTGGGGGGCTGTCATCCTGGGGGGTACATTCATTAGTCCTGGGGGACTGTCATCCTGGGGGGTACATTCATTAGTCCTGGGGGGCTGTAATCTCGGGTGGGCACATTCATTAGTCCTGGGAGGCTGTCATCTTGGGGGGGGCACATTCATTAGTCCTGGGGGGCAGTCATTCTGGGGGGTACATTCATTAGTCCTGGGGGGCTGTCATCTTGGGGGGTACATTCATTAGTCCTGGGGGGCTGTCATCTTGGGGGTGCCCATTCATTAGTCCTGGGGGGCTGTCATCTTGGGGGGGCCACATTCATTAGCCCTGGGGAGCTGTCATCCTGGGGGTACATTCATTAGTCCTGGGGGTCTGTCATCTTGGGGGGGGGCACATTCATTAGTCCTGGGGGGCTGTCATCCTGGGGGGGCACAATCATTAGTCCTGGGGGGCTGTCATCTTGGGGGTACATTCATTAGTCCTGGGGGGCTGTCATCTCGGGTGGGCACATTCATTAGTCCTGGGGGGCTGTCATCTTGGGGGGGGGCACATTCATTAGTTCTGGGGGGCTGTCATCTTGGGGGGGCACATTCATTAGTCCTGGGGGGCTGTCATCTTGGGGGGGGGCACAGTCATGAGTCCTGGGGGCTGTCATCTTGGAGGGGGCACAGTCATTAGTCCTGGGGGGCTGTCATCTTGGGGGGAGGCACAGTCATTAGTCCTGGGGGGCTGTCATCTTGGGGGGGGGCACAGTCATGAGTCCTGGGGGCTGTCATCTTGGAGGGGGCACAGCCATTAGTCCTGGGGGGCTGTCATCTTGGGGGGGGGCACAGTCATGAGTCCTGGGGGGCTGTCATCTTGGGGGGAGGCACAGTCATTAGTCCTGGGGGGCTGTCATCTTGGGGGGGGGCACAGTCATGAGTCCTGGGGGGCTGTCATCTTGGGGGGGGCACAGTCAGGAGTCCTGGGGGGCTGTCATCTTGGGGGGAGGCACAGTCATTAGTCCTGGGGGGCTGTCATCTTGGGGGGGGGGCACAGTCAGGAGTCCTGGGGGGCTGTCATCTTGGGGGGAGGCACAGTCATTAGTCCTGGGGGGCTGTCATCTTGGGGGGAGGCACAGTCATTAGTCCTGGGGGGCTGTCATCTTGGGGGGAGGCACAGTCATTAGTCCTGGGGGGCTGTCATCTTGGGGGGAGGCACAGTCATTAGTCCTGGGGGGCTGTCATCTTGGGGGTCGGTGGCTCAGGACACGACTCTATTATCACTGGACTAATCCGTCCTCACAAGTAATTAACTTTTCCATGTCATTAGGAAATGTTCCAGAAGCAGCTGCCGCCATTAACCCCGACTGTGCCGGGCGCAAATATGTGTAAAGCACAAGTGTGGGAGTGTGAGCAGCACAGAGTGTTTCAGCAGGGGATGTAGTGAAATAGTGGGGGGAGTCAAATCAGTGAGCGTGGCCCCCGGAGAAATGGACCGCGGTATAATGGCCCCGCAGCCCCCCGATATATGAAGTGGATAATTATCAGCCTGAGATAAAACCGCAACTTATATAGTGCTGAAGCGTATTAACCAGAGTGGCAGACATCAGTCACATATCAACAACGCCCCAGCCACCCCCAGTAATGGCTGATAACAGAGAGTAATAGATTCGAATCACCTGTCCTACAGTCTCCTCTCCCAGTAATGGCTGATAACAGAGAGCAATAGATTGTAGTCACCTGTCCTACAGTCTCCTATACCAGTAATGGCTGATAACATGGAGTAATAGATTGTAATCACCTGTCCTACAGTCTCCTCCCCCAGTAATGGCTGATAACAGAGAGCAATAGATTGTAGTCACCTGTCCTACAGTCTCCTATACCAGTAATGGCTGATAACATGGAGTAATAGATTGTAGTCACCTGTCCTACAGTCTCCTTCTCCAGTAATGGCTGATAACAGGGAATAATAGATTGTAGTCTCCTGGCCTACAGTCTCCTCCCCGAGTAATGGCTGATAACAGGGAGTAATAGATTGCAGTCACCTGTCTTACAGCAGCTCCTCTGTGGCCCCCTCCATCCTTCCTCCCCCCTTATACACCTATAAAGTTTCACAGAACAGAAGAAGGGATAACACATTTTACACTTTTGGCAATTTTTGGACCCGGGCCACACCTATTTGCCACTTCTTTCTTCCTTGGCAGAAGAAGATGTCCATTGTATTCCTCTGTGTCCAGCTGTATTCCCCTGTGTCTGGCTTTACTCCCCTTTGTCTGGCTGTATTCCTCTGTGTCCGGCTGTATTCCTCTGTGTCCAGCTGTATTCCTCTGTGTCCAGCTGTATTCCTCTGTATCCGGCTGTATTCCTCTGTGTCCGGCTGTATTCCCCTGTGTCTGGCTGTAATCCTCTGTGTCCAGCTGTATTCCTCTGTGTCCAGCTGTATTCCTCTGTGTCCAGCTGTATTCCTCTGTGTCCGGCTGTATTCCCCTGTGTCTGGCTGTACTCCTCTTTGTCTGGCTGTATTCCTCTGTGTCCGGCTGTATTCCTTTGTGTCTGGCTGTATTCCTCTATGACCGGCTGTGTTCCTCTGTGTCTGGCTGTGTTCCTCAATGTCTGGCTGTACTCCCCTTTGTCCGGCTGTATTCCCCTGTGTCCTGCTGTATTCCTCTGTGTCTGGCTGTATTCCTCTGTGTCTGGCTGTACTCCCCTTTGTCCGGCTGTATTACCCTTTGTCCGGCTGTATTCCTCTGTGTCCGGCTGTATTCCTCTGTGTCTGGCTGTACTCCCCTTTGTCCGGCTGTATTACCCTTTGTCCGGCTGTATTCCTCTGTGTCCAGCTGTATTCCTCTGTGTCTGGCTGTACTCCCCTTTGTCCGGCTGTATTACCCTTTGTCCGGCTGTATTCCTCTGTGTCCAGCTGTAATCCTCTGTGTCCAGCTGTATTCCTCTGTGTCCAGCTGTATTCCTCTGTGTCTGGCTGTACTTCCCTTTGTCCGGCTGTATTACCCTTTGTCCGGCTGTAGTCCTCTGTGTCCAGCTGTAATCCTCTGTGTCCAGCTGTATTCCTCTGTGACCGGCTGTATTCCTTTGTGTCTGGCTGTACTTCCCTTTGTCCGGCTGTATTACCCTTTGTCCGGCTGTATTCCTCTGTGTCCGGCTGTATTCCTCTATGTCTGGCTGTACTCCCCTTTGTCCGGCTGCATTACCCTTTGTCCGGCTGTATTCCTCTGTGTCCAGCTGTAATCCTCTGTGTCCAGCTGTATTCCTCTGTGTCCGGCTGTATTCCTCTGTGTCTGGCTGTACTCCCCTTTGTCCGGCTGTATTACCCTTTGTCCGGCTGTATTCCCCTGTGCCCAGCTGTAATCCTCTGTGTCCAGCTGTATTCCTCTGTGTCCAGCTGTATTCCTCTGTGTCCGGCTGTATTCCCCTGTGTCTGGCTGTACTCCCCTTTGTGTGGCTGTATTCCTCTGTATCCGGTTGTATTCCTTTCTGTCTGGCTTTATTCCTCTGTGTCCGGCTGTGTTGCTCTGTGTCTGGCTGTGTTCCTCTATGTCTGGCTGTACTCCCCTTTGTCCGGCTGCATTACCCTTTGTCCGGCTGTATTCCTCTGTGTCCAGCTGTAATCCTCTGTGTCCAGCTGTATTCCTCTGTGTCCGGCTGTATTCCTCTGTGTCTGGCTGTACTCCCCTTTGTCTGGCTGTATTACCCTTTGTCCGGCTGTATTCCTCTGTGTCCAGCTGTAATCCTCTGTGTCCAGCTGTATTCCTCTGTGTCCAGCTGTATTCCTCTGTGTCCGGCTGTATTCCCCTGTGTCTGGCTGTACTCCCCTTTGTCCGGCTGTATTACCCTTTGTCCGGCTGTATTCCTCTGTGTCCAGCTGTAATCCTCTGTGTCCAGCTGTATTCCTCTGTGTCCAGCTGTATTCCTCTGAGTCCGGCTGTATTCCTCTGTGTCTGGCTGTACTCCCCTTTGTCCGGCTGTATTACCCTTTGTCCGGCTGTATTCCTCTGTGTCCGGCTGTATTCCTCTGTGTCTGGCTGTACTCCCCTTTGTCCGGCTGTATTACTCTTTGTCCGGCTGTATTCCTCTGTGTCCAGCTGTAATCCTCTGTGTCCAGCTGTATTCCTCTGTGTCCAGCTGTATGCCTCTGTGTCCGGCTGTATTTCCCTGTGTCTGGCTGTACTCCCCTTTATCTGGCTGTATTCCTCTGTATCCGGCTGTATTCCTCTCTGTCTGGCTTTATTCCTCTGTGTCTGGCTGTGTTCCTCAATGTCTAGCTGTACTCCCCTTTGTCCGGCTGTATTCCCCTGTGTCCTTCTGTATTCCTCTGTGTCCAGCTGTATTCCTCTGTGTCTGGCTGTACTCCCCTTTGGCTGTATTCCTCTGTCTCCAGCTGTATTCCTCTGTGTCCAGCTGTATTCCTCTGTGTCCGGCTGTATTCCCCTGTGTCTGGCTGTACTCCCCTTTGTCTGGCTGTATTCCTCTGTGTCCAGCTGTATTCCTCTTTCTGGCTGTGTTCCTCAATGTCTGGCTGTACTCCCCTTTGTCCGGCTGTATTCCCCTGTGTCCTGCTGTATTCCTCTGTGTCCGGCTGTATTCCTCTGTGTCTGGCTGTACTCCCCTTTGTCTGGCTGTATTCCTCTGTGTCCAGCTGTATTCCTTTGTGTCTGGCTGTATTCCTCCGTGTCCGGCTGTACTCACCTGTGTCTGGCTGTATTCCTCTATGTCTGGCCCTAAACCTCTGTGTCTGCATGTATTCCTTTGTGTCCGGCTGTATTCCTCCGTGTCCGGCTGTATTCCCCTGTGTCCTGCTGTATTCCTCTGTGTCTGGCTGTACTCCCCTTTGTCTGGCTGTAATCCTCTGTGTCTAGCTGTATTCCTCTCTGTCAGGTTGTATTCCTCTGTGTCCGGCTGTGTTCCTCCATGTCTCACTCTGTTCCTCCGTACCTGGCTTTACTCCCCTTTGTCCGGCTGTATTCCTCTATGTCTGGCTGTGTTCCTCCATGTCTGGCTGTGTTCCTCCATGTCTGGCTGTACTCCCCTTTGTCCGGCTGTATTCCTCTGTGTCCGGCTGTGTTCATCCGTATCTGGTTGTGTTTCTCCGGGCCTGGCTTTACTGCCCTTTGTCCGTCTGTATTCCTCTATGTCTGGCTGTGTTCCTCCATGTCTGGCTGTACTCCCCTTTGTCTGGCTGTATTCCTCTATGTCTGGCTGTAATCCTCTTTGTCTGGCTGTATTCCTACATGTCCAGCTGTATTCCTCTGAGTTGGTCTCTAGTCCTTTGTGTCTGGATGTATTCCTCTGTGTCTGGCTGTATTCCCCTGTGTCCGGTTGTGTTTCTCCGTGCCTGGCTTTACTCCCCTTTGTCCGGCTTTATTCCTCTATGTCTGGCTGTGTTCCTCCATGTCTGGCTGTACTCCCCTTTGTCTGGCTATATTCCTCCATGTCTGGCTGTAATCCTCTGTGTCTGGCTGTATTCCTCCATGTCCAGCTGTATTCCTCTGAGTTGGTCTCTAGTCCTTTGTGTCTGGATGTATTCCTCTGTGTCTGGCTGTATTCCCCTGTATCCGGTTGTGTTTCTCCATGCCTGGCTGTACTCCCCTTTGTCCAGCTGTATTCCTCTATGTCTGGCTGTATTCCTCTGTGTCCGGCTGTATTCCTCTGTGTCCGGAAAAAAACCAAAGAGAAAAATTGCATGAAAAATACCCTGACTATAAATAAATAAATTGCAAGTGCTTAATAACAGGGTACTTAGTGTATACATTTTTGCAAAAAGGTAAAAAGCTGTCTCACCTCGTCACGGTGTACCCATCTGAGACAGTCCCTAACCTACTGAAGTTAAAAACATTATCCATACCTGACTTGTGTCATGTCAAACTCCAATATGAATGGTGGCAAGTGGTCAGCTGTGTCCCAGATTAAATACACAGTGAAGTGAGACGCAATTAGTTGTTCAGTCTCAGTATTAGGAGGGCTCTATTCCTGTATTCCTGTATTCCTCTGTGCCCAGCTGCATTCCTCTGTGTCCGGCAGTGTTCCTCTGTGTCTGGCTGTGTTCCTCCGTGTCTGGCTGTACTCCCTTTGTCCGGCTGTGTTCCTCTGTGTCTGGCTGTATTCCTCTGTGTCCGGCTGTGTTCCTCCGTGTCTCGCTCTGTTCCTCCATGTCTGGTTGTGTTTTTCCGTACCTGGCTTTACTCCCATTTGTCCGGCTGTATTCCTCTATGTCTGGCTGTGTTCCTCCATGTCTGGCTGTACTCCCCTTTGTCCGGCTGTGTTCCTCTGTGTCTGGCTGTACTCCTCTGTGTCCAGCTGTAATCCTCTGTGTCTAGCTGTATTCCTCTGTGTCCGGCTGTATTCCTCTGTGTCTGGCTGTATTCCTCTATGTCCAGCTGTATTCCTCTGTTTCCGGCTGTATTCCTCTGTGCCCAGCTGTATTCCTCTGTGTCCGGCTGTATTCCTCTGTGTCCAGCTGTGTTCCTCTGTGTCTGGCTGTGTTTCTCCATGTCTGGTTGTACCCCTTTTTGTCCGGCTGTATTCCTCTGTGTCTGCCTGTATTCCTCTGTGTCCATCTGTAATCCTCTGTGTCTAGCTGTATTCCTCTGTGTCCGGCAGTATTCTTCTGTGTCTGGTTGTATTCCTCTGTGTCCGGCTGTATTCCTCTGTGTCCGGCTGTATTCCTCTGTGTCCGGCTGTTTTCCTCTGTGTCCGGCTGTATTCCTCTGTGTCCGGCTGTGTTCCTCTGTGTCTGGCTGTGTTCCTCCGTGCCTGGCTATACTCCCCTTTGTCCAGCTGTATTCCTCTGTGTCTGCCTGTATTCCTCTGTGTCCATCTGTAATCCTCTGTGTGTAGCTGTATTCCTCTGTGTCCGGCAGTATTCTTCTGTGTCTGGTTGTATTCCTCTGTGTCCGGCTGTATTCCTCTGTGTCCGGCTGTATTCCTCTGTGTCCGGCTGTTTTCCTCTGTGTCCGGCTGTATTCCTCTGTGTCCGGCTGTATTCCTCTGTGTCTAGCTGTATTCCTCTGTGTCCGGCAGTATTCTGCTGTGTCTGGTTGTATTCCTCTGTGTCCGGCTGTTTTCCTCTGTGTCCGGCTGTTTTCCTCTTTGTCCGGCTGTGTTCCTCTGTGTCTGGCTGTGTTCCTCCGTGCCTGGCTATACTCCCCTTTGTCCAGCTGTATTCCTCTGTGTCCGGCTGTATTCCTCTGTGTCCGGCTGTTTTCCTCTGTGTCCGGCTGTTTTCCTCTTTGTCCGGCTGTGTTCCTCTGTGTCTGGCTGTGTTCCTCCGTGCCTGGCTATACTCCCCTTTGTCCAGCTGTATTCCTCTGTGTCCGGCTGTTTTCCTCTGTGTCTGTGGCCTGGCACTTGCAGTTATTGCCATCTCATACAACCTCTGGAACATGGACCCTGGGTATGACAGTATCATCTACAGAATGACCAACCAGAATATCAGGATGGATTAATGTTGAGACCTAGTAAATTATATTTAAATATAACAGCGAGAAGGTGGTAAGTCTGGGTGACCTTAATAAAGATATCCTGACTGGTGGCCATTCCCTGGTAGACAAGACTTGATCAGTGTGTTTTCTGAGTCTGGCTGTACTCACCTGTGTTCCTCCGTATCTGGTTGTGTTTCTCCGGGCCTGGCTGTGCTCCCCTTTGTCCAGCTGAATTCCTCTGTGTCTGGCTGTAATCCTTTGTGTCAGGCTGTACTCACCTGTATCTGGCTGTATTCCTCTATGTCTGGCTCTAAACCTCTGTGTTTGCATGCATTCCTTTGTGTCCGGCTGTATTCCCCTGTGTCCTGCTGTACTCCCCTTTGTCTGGCTGTAATCCTCTGTGTCCAGCTGTGTTCCTACATGTCTTAAGCTGGGTTTACACACTGAGACTTTCTAGCGATCCAACCTGCGATCTCAACCTAGCCGGGATCGCTACAAAGTCTCTGGTGAGCTGTCAAACAGGCCAACGACCTAACAGCGATCCGGACCTGCAGAGCGACTAGCTGGTCGTTGGGGACGTGTCAAAAAAGTAGGTGAACTTCACCCGACTTCATTTAATGCCGCGCGGCTGTGTGCCGTGTAAATAAATAAATAATTAAAAAATCCGGCGTGCGGTCCCCCCCTATTTTAATACCAGCCAGATAAAGCCATACGGCTGCAGGCTGGTATTCTCAGGATGGGGAGCCCCACGTTATGGGAAGCCCCCCAGCCTAACAATATCAGCCAGCAGACGCCCAGAATTGCCGCATACATTAGATGCGACAGTTCTGGGACTGTACCCGGCTCTTCCCGATTTGCCCTGGTGCGTTGGCAAATCGGGGTAATAAGGAGTTATTGGCAGCCCATAGCTGCCAATAAGTCCTAGATTAATCATGTCAGGCGTCTCCCCGAGATACCTTCCATGATTAATCTGTAAATTACAGTAATTAAACACACACACACCTGAAAAAATCCTTTATTAGAAATTAAAAACACAAACACATTCCCTCATTACCAATTTATTACCCACAACAAAGCCCTCCATGTCCGGCGTAATCCACGGTCCTCCAGCGTCGCATCCAGCTCTGCTGCATGCAGGTGACAGGAGCAGCAGAAGACACAGCCGCTCCTGTCACCTCCACGCAGCTAATGAAGAGAGCCGTGTGATCGGCTGAGCTGTCACTGAGGTTATCCGCTGTCACTGGATCCAGCGGTGGATGCAGCGGTGGCCGCGAATAACCTCAGTGACAGCTTTTTCAAAAAAGGAAAAGCCGCTGGAGCAGTGAGAATGCCGTGCAGCGCCGCGCCGGGGATCGGTGAGTATGAGAGAGGGGGGGACAGTTCAGTCACTCGGGGGATTAGCGGTCACCGGTGAATCCTTCACAGGTGACCGCTAATCAGAACGCTGCACAGACAGAGCCGCGGAGTCGCTGTAAAGTCCCCTTTACACGCTGAAACTTTCTAGCGATCATGCTGCACAGCGGGAAACAAAAGACCAAAGAATGGTCCTGAACGATTTGTAGCGATCACAACTTCACAGCAGGGGCCAGGTCGCTGATAGGTTTCACACACTGCAATGTCGCTGGGGAGGTCGCTGTAACGTCACAAAACCGGTGACGTTACAGCGATGTCGTTTGCGATGTTGCAGTGTGTAAACCCAGCTTTACTCTGTTCCTCTGTACCTGGCTTTACTCCCCTTTGTCCGGCTGTATTCCTCCATGTCTGGCTGTGTTCCTCTGAGTTGGTCTCTAGTCCTTTGTGTCCGGTTGTGTTCCTCCATGTCTGGCTGTGTTCCTCTGAGTTGGTCTCTAGTCCTTTGTGTCCGGTTGTGTTTCTCTATGGCTGGCTGTACTCCTCTATGTCTGGCTGTGTTCCTCCATGTCTGGCTGTGTTCCTCCATGTCTGGCTGTGTTCCTCCATGTCTGGCTGTGTTCCTCCATGTCTGGCTGTGTTCCTCCATGTCTGGCTGTGTTCCTCCATGTCTGGCTGTGTTCCTCCATGTCTGGCTGTGTTCCTCCATGTCTGGCTGTGTTCCTCCATGTCTGGCTGTGTTCCTCCATGTCTGGCTGTGTTCCTCCATGTCTGGCTGTACTCCTCTATGTCTGGCTGTGTTCCTCCATGTCTGGCTGTGTTCCTTTATGTCTGGCTGTGTTCCTCCATGTCTGGCTGTGTTCCTCCATGTCTGGCTGTGTTCCTCCATGTCTGGCTGTGTTCCTCCATGTCTGGCTGTGTTCCTCCATGTCTGGCTGTGTTCCTCTATGTCTGGCTGTGTTCCTCCATGTCTGGCTGTGTTCCTCCATGTCTGGCTGTGTTCCTCCATGTCTGGCTGTGTTCCTCTATGTCTGGCTGTGTTCCTCCATGTCTGGCTGTGTTCCTCCATGTCTGGCTGTGTTCCTCCATGTCTGGCTGTGTTCCTCCATGTCTGGCTGTGTTCCTCCATGTCTGGCTGTGTTCCTCCATGTCTGGCTGTGTTCCTCCATGTCTGGCTGTGTTCCTCCATGTCTGGCTGTGTTCCTCCATGTCTGGCTGTGTTCCTCCATGTCTGGCTGTGTTCCTCCATGTCTGGCTGTGTTCCTCCATGTCTGGCTGTGTTCCTCCATGTCTGGCTGTGTTCCTCCATGTCTGGCTGTGTTCCTTTATGTCTGGCTGTGTTCCTCCATGTCTGGCTGTGTTCCTCCATGTCTGGCTGTGTTCCTCCATGTCTGGCTGTGTTCCTCCATGTCTGGCTGTGTTCCTCCATGTCTGGCTGTGTTCCCCCATGTCTGGCTGTGTTCCTCCATGTCTGGCTGTGTTCCTCCATGTCTGGCTGTGTTCCTCCATGTATGGCTGTGTTCCTCCATGTCTGGCTGTGTTCCTCCATGTCTGGCTGTGTTCCTCCATGTCTGGCTGTGTTCCTCCATGTCTGGCTGTGTTCCTCCATGTCTGGCTGTGTTCCTCCATGTCTGGCTGTGTTCCTCCATGTCTGGCTGTGTTCCTCCATGTCTGGCTGTGTTCCTCCATGTCTGGCTGTGTTCCTCCATGTCTGGCTGTGTTCCTTTATGTCTGGCTGTGTTCCTCCATGTCTGGCTGTGTTCCTCCATGTCTGGCTGTGTTCCTCCATGTCTGGCTGTGTTCCTCCATGTCTGGCTGTGTTCCTCCATGTCTGGCTGTGTTCCTCCATGTCTGGCTGTGTTCCTCCATGTCTGGCTGTGTTCCTCCATGTCTGGCTGTGTTCCTCCATGTCTGGCTGTGTTCCTCCATGTCTGGCTGTGTTCCTCTATGTCTGGCTGTGTTCCTCCATGTCTGGCTGTGTTCCTCCATGTCTGGCTGTGTTCCTCCATGTCTGGCTGTGTTCCTTTATGTCTGGCTGTGTTCCTCCATGTCTGGCTGTGTTCCTCCATGTCTGGCTGTGTTCCTCCATGTCTGGCTGTGTTCCTCCATGTCTGGCTGTGTTCCTCCATGTCTGGCTGTGTTCCTCCATGTCTGGCTGTGTTCCTCCATGTCTGGCTGTGTTCCTCCATGTCTGGCTGTGTTCCTCCATGTCTGGCTGTGTTCCTCTATGTCTGGCTGTGTTCCTCCATGTCTGGCTGTGTTCCTCCATGTCTGGCTGTGTTCCTCCATGTCTGGCTGTGTTCCTCCATGTCTGGCTGTGTTCCTCCATGTCTGGCTGTGTTCCTCCATGTCTGGCTGTGTTCCTCTATGTCTGGCTGTGTTCCTCCATGTCTGGCTGTGTTCCTCCATGTCTGGCTGTGTTCCTCCATGTCTGGCTGTGTTCCTCCATGTCTGGCTGTGTTCCTCCATGTCTGGCTGTGTTCCTCCATGTCTGGCTGTGTTCCTCCATGTCTGGCTGTGTTCCTCCATGTCTGGCTGTGTTCCTCCATGTCTGGCTGTGTTCCTCCATGTCTGGCTGTGTTCCTCCATGTCTGGCTGTGTTCCTCTATGTCTGGTTGTATTCCTCTATGTCTGGCTGTACTCCCCTGTGTCTGGCTGTGTTTCTCATTGTCTGGCTGTATTCCGCTGTTACACCTCGTGGCTCTCCTGTTGCAAGGAATAATGTGGTCTCCCATCCCTTGCCTGCCACGAGCCCTCCTGCTCAGCAGCGCTGAAGGTCCAGGAGACTACACAATGTGCAGAGGAAAGCTACTCAGGGAAGCAGCACGAATCTCGTTATCCCTGCATCTTGTGAAGCCACAGATCCCGCCTCTATGTCTCAGAGGCAGGAGAATGAGCATGTGCACCACGTGGAAGGTTTTGATTCGCCCACTGACATCACACGGCTTGATGACGAGGCTGGTGATGTAATGAACCCTGATTGGCCAGGCTGGGACATAGTGGATCCCGATTGGGTCAAATCCGTCGTCTCCGCCTCGCGCCCGCCTTTGGGTGGAGCTGCGCCTCCTTAAAAGCCCCGCTTGCCAATATGGTGGGGTGCGACTGTCCTCTTTTGTTGGATGACTGGCAGCGCGCTGCTACACCGCTGTACAGGCATTATTGTCTTCTTGTGGGCTTTGTCCTTGCTGCTCCGGCAGCGCCTTGTTTTGCAGGTCGTGTCCCTGCCTTCGGTGAGCTCCTCAGGACCTCCTCGGACTCACCTTGTTATTGAAGCACACGTGCGCGGGCACCGCTGTGCTACCCTCGTGCCACGTATCCGTGACTTCCGTTTGGGCACACGTGCGTGGGCGCCACTGTGCTTCTTCGTGCAACAAGTGCACCGAGCTGTAAGCCCCGTCCCATACAACCTTCACGGGTTAGGGTGAGCCGGGGTACGCAGATCGTCTGTTACGTAACAGACGATCATCAGCAACAACCCGCTCACTCTCTAACGACCATAGCAGCGGTCCCCTAGACCGCACAGTGGACCTTGACCGGCGGAAGCTGCCTCTTCACCATCTTGGCACGCTTCCCCGGGTCCCCCTCGTAACATTACGGTCGTGCCAAGGGTCTGGCTATGGCTGGAGAGCAGCAGCAGTTGTGTTATGTGCAGCATTTGGAGTCACGGCTGGCAGCAGTGGAGCAGCCCTCCCCCAACAAGGCTGCTTTGGCTACAGTCGTCCGGCTATATTCCTCTGTGTATTGCTGTATTCCTCTGTGTATTGCTGTATTCCTCTGTGTATTGCTGTATTCCTCTGTGTATTGCTGTATTCCTCTGTGGCACCCCCACCATCCTGCACCCTTTCTCTGTGTAGCACCCCCACCATCCTGCACCCTTTCTCTATGTAGCACCCCCACCATCCTGCACCCTTTCTCTATGTAGCACCCCCACCATCCTGCACCCTTTCTCTATGTAGCACCCCCACCATCCTGCACCCTTTCTCTATGTAGCACCCCCACCATCCTGCACTCCTTCTCTATGTAGCACCCCCACCATCCTGCACCCTTTCTCTATGTAGCACCCCCACCATCCTGCACCCTTTCTCTATGTAGCACCCCCACCATCCTGCACTCCTTCTCTATGTAGCACCCCCACCATCCTGCACCCTTTCTCTATGTAGCACCCCCACCATCCTGCACCCTTTTCTATGTAGCACCCCCACCATCCTGCACCCTTTCTCTATGTAGCACCCCCACCATCCTGCACCCTTCTCTATGTAGCACCCCCACCATCCTGCACCCCTTCTCTATGTAGCACCCCCACCATCCTGCACCCTTTCTCTATGTAGCACCCCCACCATCCTGCACCCTTTCTCTATGTAGCACCCCCACCATCCTGCACCCTTTCTCTATGTAGCACCCCCACCATCCTGCACCCTTTCTCTATGTAGCACCCCCACCATCCTGCACCCTTTCTCTATGTAGCACCCCCACCATCCTGCACCCTTTCTCTATGTAGCACCCCCACCATCCTGCACCCCTTCTCTATGTAGCACCCCCACCATCCTGCACCCCTTCTCTATGTAGCACCCCCACCATCCTGCACCCTTTCTCTATGTAGCACCCCCACCATCCTGCACCCTTTCTCTGTGTAGCACCCCCACCATCCTGCACCCTTTCTCTATGTAGCACCCCCACCATCCTGCACCCTTTCTCTATGTAGCACCCCCACCATCCTGCACCCTTTCTCTATGTCACCCCCACCATCCTGCACCCTTTCTCTATGTAGCACCCCCACCATCCTGCACCCTTTCTCTATGTAGCACCCCCACCATCCTGCACTCCTTCTCTATGTAGCACCCCCACCATCCTGCACCCTTTCTCTATGTAGCACCCCCACCATCCTGCACCCTTTTCTATGTAGCACCCCCACCATCCTGCACCCTTTTCTATGTAGCACCCCCACCATCCTGCACCCTTTCTCTATGTAGCACCCCCACCATCCTGCACCCTTCTCTATGTAGCACCCCCACCATCCTGCACCCCTTCTCTATGTAGCACCCCCACCATCCTGCACCCTTTCTCTATGTAGCACCCCCACCATCCTGCACCCCTTCTCTATGTAGCACCCCCACCATCCTGCACTCCTTCTCTATGTAGCACCCCCACCATCCTGCACTCCTTCTCTATGTAGCACCCCCACCATCCTGCACCCTTTCTCTATGTAGCACCCCCACCAACCTGCACCCTTTCTCTATGTAGCACCCCCAACATCCTGCACTCCTTCTCTATGTAGCATCCCCACCATCCTGCACCCCTTCTCTATGTAGCACCCCCACCATCCTGCACCCCTTCTCTATGTAGCAACCCCACCATCCTGCACTCCTTCTCTATGTAGCACCCCCACTATCCTGCACCCCTTCTCTATGTAGCACCCCCACCATCCTGCACCCCTTCTCTATGTAGCACTTCCACCATCCTGCACCCTTTTCCTCTGTGGCACCCCCACCATCCTGCACCCTTTTCCTCTGTGGCACCCCCACCATCCTGCACCCTTTTCCTCTGTGGCACCCCCACCATCCTGCACCCCTTCTCTATGTAGCAACCCCACCATCCTGCACCCCTTCTCTACGTAGCACCCCCACCATCCTGCACCCTTTCTCTATGTAGCACCCCCACCATCCTGCACCCCTTCTCTATGTAGCACCCCCACCATCCTGCACCCCTTCTCTATGTAGCACCCCCACCATCCTGCACCCCTTCTCTATGTAGCACCCCCACCATCCTGCACCCTTTTCCTCTGTGTCACCCCTACCATTCTGCACCCCTTCTCTATGTAGCACCCCCACCATCCTGCACCCCTTCTCTATGTAGCACCCTCACCATACTGCACCCCTTCTCTATGTAGCACCCCCACCATCCTGCACTCCTTCTCTACGTAGCACCCCCACCATCCTGCACCGTTTCTCTATGTAGCACCCCCACCATCCTGCACCCCTTCTCTATGTAGCACCCCCACCATCCTGCACCCCTTCTCTATGTAGCCCCCCCACCATCCTGCACCCTTTTCCTCTGTGGCACCCCTACCATCCTGCATCCTTTTCCTCTGTGGCACCCCCACCATCCTGCACCCTTTCTCTATGTAGCACCCCCACCATCCTGCACTCCTTCTCTATGTAGCACCCCCAACATCCTGCACCCCTTCTCTATGTAGCACCCCCACCATCCTGCACTCCTTCTCTATGTAGCACCCCCACCATCCTGCACCCTTTTCCTCTGTGGCACCCCCACCATCCTGCACCCTTTCTCTATGTAGCACCCCCACCATCCTGCACCCCTTCTCTATGTAGCACCCCCACCATCCTGCACCCTTTTTCTATGAAGCACCCCCACCATCCTGCACCCCTTCTCTATGTAGCACCCCCACCATCCTGCACCCTTTCTCTATGTAGCACCCCCACCATCCTGCACCCCTTCTCTATGTAGCACCCCCACCATCCTGCACCCTTTCTCTACGTAGCACCCCCACCATCCTGCACCCTTTTCCTCTGTGGCACCCCCACCATCCTGCACCCTTTTCCTCTGTGGCACCCCCACCATCCTGCACCCCTTCTCTATGTAGCAACCCCACCATCTTGCACCCCTTCTCTACGTAGCACCCCCACCATCCTGCACCCTTTCTCTATGTAGCACCCCCACCATCCTGCACTCCTTCTCTATGTAGCACCCCCAACATCCTGCACCCCTTCTCTATGTAGCACCCCCACCATCCTCCACCCTTTTTCTATGAAGCACCCCCACCATCCTGCACCCCTTCTCTATGTAGCACCCCCACCATCCTGCACTCCTTCTCTATGTAGCACCCCCACCATCCTGCACCCCTTCTCTATGTAGCACCCCCACCATCCTGCACCCTTTTTCTATGAAGCACCCCCACCATCCTGCACCCCTTCTCTATGTAGCACCCCCACCATCCTGCACCCTTTCTCTATGTAGCACCCCCACCATCCTGCACCCCTTCTCTATGTAGCACCCCCACCATCCTGCACCCTTTCTCTACGTAGCACCCCCACCATCCTGCACCCTTTTCCTCTGTGGCACCCCCACCATCCTGCACCCCTTCTCTATGTAGCAACCCCACCATCCTGCACCCCTTCTCTACGTAGCACCCCCACCATCCTGCACCCTTTCTCTATGTAGCACCCCCACCATCCTGCACCCCTTCTCTACGTAGCACCCCCACCATCCTGCACCCCTTCTCTATGTAGCACCCCCAACATCCTGCACCCCTTCTCTATGTAGCACCCCCACCATCCTGCACCCTTTTTCTATGTAGCACCCCCACCATCCTGCACCCTTTTTCTATGAAGCACCCCCACCATCCTGCACCCCTTCTCTACGTAGCACCCCCACCATCCTGCACCCCTTCTCTATGTAGCACTCCCAACATCCTGCACCCCTTCTCTATGTAGCACCCCCACCATCCTGCACCCTTTCTCTATGTAGCACCCCCACCACCCTGCACCCCTTCTCTATGTAGCACCCCCAACATCCTGCACCCCTTCTCTATGTAGCACCCCCACCATCCTGCACCCTTTTTCTATGTAGCACCCCCACCATCCTGCATCCTTTTTCTATGAAGCACCCCCACCATCCTGCACCCCTTCTCTATGTAGCACCCCCACCATCCTGCACTCCTTCTCTATGTAGCACCCCCACCATCCTGCACCCTTTCTCTATGTAGCACCCCCACCATCCTGCACCCCTTCTCTATGTAGCACCCCCACCATCCTGCACTCCTTCTCTATGTAGCACCCCCACCATCCTGCACCCTTTTCATCTGTGGCACCCCCACCATCCTGCACCCCTTCTCTATGTAGCACCCCCACCATCCTGCACTCCTTCTCTATGTAGCACCCCCACCATCCTGCACCCTTTCTCTATGTAGCACCCCCACCATCCTGCACCCTTCTCTATGTAGCACCCCCACCATCCTGCACCCCTTCTCTATGTAGCACCCCCACCATCCTGCACTCCTTCTCTATGTAGCACCCCCACCATCCTGCACCCTTTCTCTATGTAGCACCCCCACCATCCTGCACCCTTCTCTATGTAGCACCCCCACCATCCTGCACCCCTTCTCTATGTAGCACCCCCACCATCCTGCACTCCTTCTCTATGTAGCACCCCCACCATCCTGCACCCCTTCTCTATGTAGCACCCCCACCATCCTGCACCCTTTTCCTCTGTGGCACCCCCACCATCCTGCACCCCTTCTCTATGTAGCACCCCCACCATCCTGCACCCCTTCTCTATGTAGCACCCCCACCATCCTGGACCCTTTTCCTCTGTGGCACCCCCACCATCCTGCACCCCTTCTCTATGTAGCACCCCCACCATCCTGCACCCTTTCTCTATGTAGCACCCCCACCTTCCTGCACCCTTTCTCTATGTAGCACCCCCACCATCCTGCACCCCTTCTCTATGTAGCACCCCCACCATCCTGCACCCCTTCTCTATGTAGCACCCCCACCATCCTGCACCCCTTCTCTATGTAGCACCCCCACCATCCTGCACCCCTTCTCTATGTAGCACCCCCACCATCCTGCACCCCTTCTCTATGTAGCACCCCCACCATCCTGCACCCCTTCTCTATGTAGCACCCCCACCATCCTGCACCCCTTCTCTATGTAGCACCCCACCATCCTGCACCCTTTTCCTCTGTGGCACCCCCACCATCCTGCACCCTTTTCCTCTGTGGCACCCCCACCATCCTGCACCCCTTCTCTATGTAGCAACCCCACCATCCTGCTCCCCTTCTCTATGTAGCACCCCCACCATCCTGCACCCCTTCTCTATGTAGCACCCCCACCATCCTGCTCCCCTTCTCTATGTAGCACCCCCACCATCCTGCACCCCTTCTCTATGTAGCACCCCCACCATCCTGCACCCCTTCTCTATGTAGCACCCCACCATCCTGCACCCTTTTCCTCTGTGTCACCCCCACCATCCTGCACCCCTTCTCTATGTAGCACCCCACCATCCTGCACCCTTTTCCTCTGTGTCACCCCCACCATCCTGCACCCCTTCTCTATGTAGCACCCCACCATCCTGCACCCTTTTCCTCTGTGGCACCCCCACCATCCTGCACCCTTTCTCTATGTAGCACCCCCACCATCCTGCACCCTTTTCCTCTGTGGCACCCCCACCATCCTGCACCGCTTCTCTATGTAGCACCCCCACCATCCTGCACCCTTTTCCTCTGTGACACCCCCACCATCCTGCACCCTTTTCCTCTGTGGCACCCCCACCATCATGCACCCTTTCTCTATGTAGCACCCCCACCATCCTGCACCCCTTCTCTATGTAGCACCCCCACCATCCTGCACCCCTTCTCTATGTAGCACCCCCACCATCCTGCACCCCTTCTCTATGTAGCACCTCCACCATCCTGCACCCCTTCTCTATGTAGCACCCCCACCATCCTGCACCCCTTCTCTATGTAGCACCCCCACCATCCTGCACCCCTTCTCTATGTAGCACCCCCACCATCCTGCACCCTTCTCTATGTAGCACCCCCACCATCCTGCACCCCTTCTCTATGTAGCACCCCCACCATCCTGCACCCTTCTCTATGTAGCACCCCCACCATCCTGCACCCTTTTCCTCTGTGGCACCCCCACCATCCTGCACCCTTCTCTATGTAGCACCCCCACCATCCTTCACCCCTTCTCTATGTAGCACCCCCACCATCCTGCACCCCTTCTCTATGTAGCACCCCCACCATCCTGCACCCCTTCTCTATGTAGCACCTCCACCATCCTGCACCCCTTCTCTATGTAGCACCCCCACCATCCTGCACCCCTTCTCTATGTAGCACCCCCACCATCCTGCACCCCTTCTCTATGTAGCACCCCCACCATCCTGCACCCTTCTCTATGTAGCACCCCCACCATCCTGCACCCTTCTCTATGTAGCACCCCCACCATCCTGCACCCTTCTCTATGTAGCACCCCCACCATCCTGCACCCTTTCTCTATGTAGCACCCCCACCATCCTGCACCCTTTTCCTCTGTAGCACCCCCACCATCCTGCACCCTTCTCTATGTAGCACCCCCACCATCCTGCACCCTTCTCTATGTAGCACCCCCACCATCCTGCACCCCTTCTCTATGTAGCACCCCCACCATCCTGCACCCCTTCTCTATGTAGCACCCCCACCATCCTGCACCCTTCTCTATGTAGCACCCCCACCATCCTGCACCCTTCTCTATGTAGCACCCCCACCATCCTGCACCCTTCTCTATGTAGCACCCCCACCATCCTGCACCCTTCTCTATGTAGCACCCCCACCATCCTGCACCCTTTCTCTATGTAGCACCCCCACCATCCTGCACCCTTTTCCTCTGTAGCACCCCCACCATCCTGCACCCTTCTCTATGTAGCACCCCCACCATCCTGCACCCTTCTCTATGTAGCACCCCCACCATCCTGCACCCTTCTCTATGTAGCACCCCCACCATCCTGCACCCCTTCTCTATGTAGCACCCCCACCATCCTGCACCCTTCTCTATGTAGCACCCCCACCATCCTGCACCCCTTCTCTATGTAGCACCCCCACCATCCTGCACCCTTTTCCTCTGTGGCACCCCCACCATCCTGCACCCCTTCTCTATGTAGCACCCCCACCATCCTGCACCCCTTCTCTATGTAGCACCCCCACCATCCTGCACCCTTTTCCTCTGTGGCACCCCCACCATCCTGCACCCTTTCTCTATGTAGCACCCCCACCATCCTGCGTCCTCTCCAGCCTCGGCCTCGGGGGCTTTGATCTCCGGATTGTTTCTGGATCTTTAATCTTCTGGATGAGATGTTTATTATGGAGAATGAGAGACTGTGATTGCGCAGGATAAAGGGGAGACGTGACTGTGATCATCCTCATCCTCATGTATATACATGTGTACACAGCAGCCGTTTAGAGCCAGGGGGTGGAGCGGGGGGCTGCTAAGTCCCATGTGGGGTCCTGTTGTCTCACATAGGCATCCTCGTCAATGTAACCCAAGCGTGCACTGCTCTTGACCCAGGAGCTTGCACTTCTTTTCTTGGCCTCGCTGCTCAATGTAACCCAAGCGTGCACTGCTCTTGACCCAGGAGCTTGCACTTCTTTTCTTGGCCTCGCTGCTCCCCGTTACCCCTGGACACAGCCACATTCTCTTCAGAGGTTTTATATAAGGGCTCATTGTACAATGAGACTTAGGGGCACTTTGCACACTACGACACTGCAGGTGCGATGTCAGAGGGATCATGTTGAAAGTAACGCACATCCGGCGTCGCTCTCGACATCGTTGTGTGTAAATCCTAGATGATACGATTAACGAGCGCAAAATCATCGTAATCGTATCATCGGTGCAGCCTCGGCGAATTCCATAATTTCGCTGCTGCGACGGTCCGATGTTGTTCCTCGTTCCTGCGGCGGCACACCGGAGCGAGCGAGGAACATCTCCTACCGGCGTCACCGCGGGTCCCGTAGGATATGCGGAAGGAAGGAGGTGGGCGGGATGTTTACATCTCCGCCCCTCCGCTCCTATTGGCCGCCTGCCGTGTGACGTCGCAGTGACGCCGCACGACCCGCCCCCTTAATAAGCAGGCGGTTCGCCGGCCCGAGTGACGTCGCAGGGCAGGTGAGTGCATGTGAAGCTGTCGTAGCGATAACATTCGCTACAGCAGCTATCACAATGATATCGCAGCTGTGACGGGGGCGGGGACTATCGCGCTCGGCATCGCAGCATTGGCCTGCGATGTCGCAGCATGCAAAGTTCCCCTTTCTGTCAGACTTCGTTTCTGAATTGTTTAATCATAGAATACTAGAGTAAAGCGGGCTTTACACGCTACGACATCGCTAGCAATTGCTAACGATATCGAGCGTGTAAGCACCCGCCCCGTCGTGTGTGCGATATCTAGTGATCGCTGCCGCAGCGAACATTATCGCTACGGCAGCGTCACACGCACTTACCTGGTCGGCGGCGTTGCTGTGACCGCCGAACAATCCCTCCTTCAAGGGGGAGGTGCGTTCACCATCACAGCGACGTCACCGCAACGTCACTAAGCGGCCGGCCAATCAAAGCGGAGGGGCGGAGATGAGTGGACGTAACATCCCGCCCACCTCCTTCCCCATTGCGGCCGGCGGCAGGTAAGGAGAGGTTCCTCGCTCCTGCAGTGTCACACACAGCGATGTGCGCTGCCGCAGGAGCGAGGAACAACATCGATAATCAACCATTACCGATTTTTGGTTTTGGGACGACCTCTCCATGGTGAATGATTTTCACCATTTTTGAGGACGTTTAAGGTCGCAGGTCAGTGTCACACGCTGCGATATCGTTAATGACGCCGGATGTGCGTCACTAACAACGTGACCCCGACGATAAAACATTAACGATATCGTAGCGTGTAAAGCCCCCTTTAGAAAGGACCTCCAGAGCCATCGGGTCCAACCCCCTGCGACTGCAGGCTTTCTTAAATCATTCCACCTATATGTATAGCCAGCTTCTGCTTGAAGATTACCATTGATGGTGTCTCACTGCCTCCCGTGGTCACCTGTTCCACACTCTGACTGCCCTCACTGCCTCCCGTGGTCGCCGGTTCCATTCTCTGACTGCCCTCACTGCCTCCCGTGGTCGCCGGTTCCATTCTCTGACTGCCCTCACTGCCTCCCATGGCCACCTGTTCCTCTCCCTGACTGCCCTCACTGCCTCCCGTGGTCGCCGGTTCCATTCTCTGACTGCCCTCACTGCCTCCCGTGGTCGCCGGTTCCATTCTCTGACTGCCCTCACCACCTCCCATGGCTGCCTGTTCCACTCTGACTGTGCTCACTGCCTCCCGTGGTCACCTGTTCCACTCCCTGACTGCCCTCACTGCCTCCCGTGGTCACCTGTTCCACTCCCTGACTGCCCTCACTGCCTCCCGTGGTCACCTGTTCCACTCCCTGACTGCCCTCACTGCCTCCCGTGGTCACCTGTTCCACTCCCTGACTGCCCTCACTGCCTCCCGTGGCTGCCTGTTCCTTTCCCTGACTGCCCTCACTGCCTCCCGTGGCTGCCTGTTCCACTCCCTGACTGCCCTCACTGCCTCCAGTGGCTGCCTGTTCCACTCTCTGACTGCCTTCCATGGCTGCTTGTTCCGTTCTCTGACAGCCCTTATTACCTCCCATGGTCGCCTGTTCCACTCCCTGACTGCCCTCACTGCCTCCCGTGGCTGTCTGTTTCATTCTCTGACTGCCCTCACTGCCTCCCGTGGCTGCCTGTTCCATTCTCTGACTGCCCTCACTGCCTCCCTTGGCTGCCTTTTCCACTCCCTGACTGCCCCCACTGCCTTCTGTGGCTGCCTGTTCCACTCCCTGACTGCCCTCACTGCCTCCTGTGGCTGCCTGTTCCAGACTCTCACTGCTCTCACTGCCTCCTGTGGCTGCCTGTTCCACTCTCTGACTGCCCTCACTGCCTCCCGTGGCTGCCTGTTCCACTCTCTGACTGCACTCACTGCCTCCCGTGGCTGCTTGTTCCAGACTCTCACTGCTCTCACTGCCTCCCGTGGTCGTCTGTTCCATTCTCTCACTGCCCTCACTGCCTCCCGTGGCTTCCTGTTCCATTCTCTGACTGCCCTCACTGCCTCCCTTGGCTGCCTGTTCCACTCCCTGACTGCCCTCACTGCCTCCCGTGGCTGCCTGTTCCACTCCCTGACTGCCCTCACTGCCTCCCATGGCTGCCTGTTCCAGACTCTCACTGCCTCCTGTGGCTGCCTGTTCCATTCTCTCACTGCCCTCACTGCCTCCTGTGGCTGCCGGTTCCATTCTCTGACTGCCCTCACTGCCTCCCGTGGTCGTCTGTTCCATTCTCTCACTGCCCTCACTGCCTCCCGTGGCTGCCTGTCCCACTCTGACTGCTCTCACTGCCTTCCGTGGCTGCCTGTTCCATTCTCTCACTGCTCTCACTGCCTCCCGTGGCTGCCTGTTCCACTCCCTGACTGCCCTCACTGCCTCCCGTGGCTGCCTGTTCCACTCCCTGACTGCACTCACTGCCTCCCGTGGCTGCCTGTTCCAGACTCTCACTGCTCTCACTGCCTCCCGTGGTCGTCTGTTACATTCTCTCACTGCCTCCCGTGGCTGCCTGTTCCAGACTCTCACTGCCTCATGTGGCTGCCTTTTCCATTCTCTGACTGCTCTCACTGCCTCCCGTGGCTGCCTGTTCCATTCTCTCACTGCTCTCACTGCCTCCCATGGCCACCTGTTCCTCTCCCTGACTGCCCTCACTGCCTCCCGTGGCTGCCTGTTCCACTCCCTGACTGCCCTCACTGCCTCCAGTGGCTGCCTGTTCCGTTCTCTGACAGCCCTTATTACCTCCCATGGTCGCCTGTTCCACTCCCTGACTGCCCTCACTGCCTCCCGTGGCTGTCTGTTTCATTCTCTGACTGCCCTCACTGCCTCCCGTGGCTGCCTGTTCCATTCTCTGACTGCCCTCACTGCCTCCCTTGGCTGCCTGTTCCACTCCCTGACTGCCCTCACTGCCTCCCGTGGCTGCTTGTTCCACTCTCTGACTGCCCTCACTGCCTCCCGTGGCTGCCTGTTCCAGACTCTCACTGCCTCCCGTGGCTGCCTGTTCCATTCTCTCACTGCCCTCAATGCCTCCTGTGGCTGCCGGTTCCATTCTCTGACTGCCCTCACTGCCTCCCATGGTCGCCTGTTCCACTCCCTGACTGCCCTCACTGCCTTCCGTGGCTGCCTGTTCCGTTCTCTGACAGCCCTTATTACCTCCCGTGGTCACTTGTTCCACTCCCTGACTGCCCTCACTGCCTCCCGTGGCTGCCTGTTCCACTCCCTGACTGCCCTCACTGCCTCCCGTGGCTGCCTGTTCCACTCCCTGACTGCCCTCACTGCCTCCCGTGGCTGCCTGTTCCACTCCCTGACTGCCCTCACTGCCTTCCGTGGCTGCCTGTTCCGTTCTCTGACAGCCCTTATTACCTCCCGTGGCCACCTGTTCCACTCTCTGACTGCCCTCACTACCTCCCGTGTTCGCCTGTTCTATTCTGACTTCCCTCACTGCCTCCCGTGGTAGTCTGTTCCACTCCATGACTGCCCTCATCCTACTGAGTGATGCCTGTGACAGACATCACATGTAATGTTTGGGTGGGCTGTGGTGGACAGTATACTGAATTGGGTGTGGCCTGTGGGTGACATCACACATAGTGGGGGGTTGGGGGTGACATCTAACTGAGTGGGGGGCTCTTGGGGACATCATACTGCCTCCTGTGGCTGCCTGTTCTACTCCATGACTGCCCTCACTGCCCTACATGGCTGCCTGTTCCACTCCATGACTGCCCTCACTGCCTCCCATGGTCGCCTGTTCCACTCCCTGACTGCCCTCGCTGCCTCCCGTGGCTGTCTGTTTCATTCTCTGACTGCCCTCACTGCCTCCCGTGGCTGCCTGTTCCATTCTCTGACTGCCCTCACTGCCTCCCTTGGCTGCCTTTTCCACTCCCTGACTGCCCTGACTGCCTTCCGTGGCTGCCTGTTCCACTCCCTGACTGCCCTCACTGCCTCCTGTGGCTGCCTGTTCCAGACTCTCACTGCTCTCACTGCCTCCTGTGGCTGCCTGTTCCATTCTCTCACTGCCCTCACTGCCTTCTGTGGCTGCCGGTTCCATTCTCTGACTGCCCTCACTGCCTCCCGTGGTCGTCTGTTCCATTCTCTCACTGCCCTCACTGCCTCCCGTGGCTGCCTGTTCCACTCTCTGACTGCCCTCACTGCCTCCCGTGGCTGCCTGTTCCACTCCCTGACTGCACTCACTGCCTCCCGTGGCTGCTTGTTCCAGACTCTCACTGCTCTCACTGCCTCCCGTGGTCGTCTGTTCCATTCTCTCACTGACCTCACTGCCTCCCGTGGCTGCCTGTTCCATTCTCTGACTGCCCTCACTGCCTCCCTTGGCTGCCTGTTCCACTCCCTGACTGCCCTCACTGCCTCCCGTGGCTGCCTGTTCCACTCCCTGACTGCCCTCACTGCCTCCCGTGGCTGCCTGTTCCAGACTCTCACTGCCTCCTGTGGCTGCCTGTTCCATTCTCTCACTGCCCTCACTGCCTCCTGTGGCTGCCGGTTCCATTCTCTGACTGCCCTCACTGCCTCCCGTGGTCGTCTGTTCCATTCTCTCACTGCCCTCACTGCCTCCCGTGGCTGCCTGTTCCACTCTGACTGCTCTCACTGCCTCCCGTGGCTGCCTGTTCCATTCTCTCACTGCTCTCACTGCCTCCCGTGGCTGTCTGTTCCACTCCCTGACTGCCCTCACTGCCTCCCGTGGCTGCCTGTTCCACTCCCTGACTGCACTCACTGCCTCCCATGGCTGCCTGTTCCAGACTCTCACTGCTCTCACTGCCTCCCGTGGTCATCTGTTACATTCTCTCACTGCCTCCCGTGGCTGCCTGTTCCACTCTCTGACTGCCCTCACTGCCTCCCGTGGCTGCCTGTTCCACTCCCTGACTGCACTCACTGCCTCCCGTGGCTGCTTGTTCCAGACTTTCCATTCTCTCACTGCCCTCACTGCCTCCCGTGGCTGCCTGTTCCATTCTCTGACTGCCCTCACTGCCTCCCTTGGCTGCCTGTTCCACTCCCTGACTGCCCTCACTGCCTCCCGTGGCTGCCTGTTCCACTCCCTGACTGCCCTCACTGCCTCCCGTGGCTGCCTGTTCCAGACTCTCACTGCCCTCACTGCCTCCTGTGGCTGCCTGTTCCATTCTCTCACTGCCCTCACTGCCTCCTGTGGCTGCCGGTTCCATTCTCTGAC
Source organism: Anomaloglossus baeobatrachus (assembly GCF_048569485.1). Lineage (NCBI taxonomy): Eukaryota > Metazoa > Chordata > Amphibia > Anura > Aromobatidae > Anomaloglossus > Anomaloglossus baeobatrachus. The sequence goes on from NC_134357.1 coordinate 2,968,493, forward strand.
TGCCCTCACTGCCTCCCGTGGTCGTCTGTTCCATTCTCTCACTGCCCTCACTGCCTCCCGTGGCTGCCTGTTCCACTCTGACTGCTCTCACTGCCTCCCGTGGCTGCCTGTTCCATTCTCTCACTGCTCTCACTGCCTCCCGTGGCTGCCTGTTCCACTCCCTGACTGCCCTCACTGCCTCCCGTGGCTGCCTGTTCCATTCTCTCACTGCCCTCACTGCCTCCCGTGGCTGCCTGTTCCATTCTCTGACTGCCCTCACTTTCTCCCGTGGTCGTCTGTTCCATTCTCTGACTGCCCTCACTGCCTCCCCTGGCCGTCTGTTCCATTCTCTGACTGCCCTCACCAATTCCCGTGGTCGCCTGTTCCACACTCTGACTGTCTTCACTGCCTCCCGTCGTCACCTGTTCCACACTCTGATCGCTCTTACTGCATACCGTGGCTGCCTGTTCCACACTCTGACTGCCATCACTGCCTCCCATGGCTGCTTGTTCCACTCTCTCACTGCCTCCCGTGGCTGCCTGTTTCATTCTCTCACTGCCTCCCGTGGCTGCCTGTTCCACTCTCTCACTGCCTCCCGTGGCTGCCTGTTCCACTCCCTGACTGCCCTCACTGCCTCCCGTGGCTGCCTGTTCCACTCTCTGACTGCCCTCATTGCCTCCCGTGGCTGCCTGTTCCACTCTCCGACTGCCTTCATTGCCTCCCATGGCTGCCTGTTCCACTCCCTGACTGCCCTCACTGCCTCCCGTGGCTGCCTGTTTCATTCTCTCACTGCCTCCCGTGGCTGCCTGTTCCACTCTCTAACTGCCCTCACTGCCTCCCGTGGCTGCCTGTTCCACTCTCTGACTGCCCTCATTGCCTCCCGTGGCTGCCTGTTCCACTCTCCGACTGCCCTCATTGCCTCCCGTGGCTGCCTGTTCCACTCCCTGACTGCCCTCACTGCCTCCCGTGGCTGCCTGTTTCATTCTCTCACTGCCTCCCGTGGCTGCCTGTTCCACTCCCTGACTGCCCTCACTGCCTCCCGTGGCTGCCTGTTTCATTCTCTCACTGCCTCCCGTGGCTGCCTGTTTCATTCTCTCACTGCCTCCCGTGGCTGCCTGTTCCACTCCCTGACTGTCCTCACTGTTAGAAAGTTTTTCCTAATGTCTAATCTGAATCTCCTTCCTTTTAGTTTCCTCCCGTTGCTTCTTGCGCTTCTGTGGGAGGGTGCCCTATGCATAGAACCCCCTGAAGATGCCGGATGCTCTTGCAGTGTATTTTACCTGTTGACTGTATGTAATTTGAAGTATTATATATATTCATGTGTTCCTGTGGGTTATGTTGCAGTCCTGCCAGCTACCACCAGGTGGCACCAGACTCTTTGACTGCGAGGCGGGAGATGGAAAATACACACCCATTGGATTTCTATCTAAACGCTACAGTTCACGCTCTACTGTTATGGCAAAAATGTTAACGTTATTGGGCCCCCCACCAGATTTTCTGCCCAGGGGCCCCCACCAACCTTAATCTGGCCCTGTCTGCAACCATGAGTGTCTGTGATTCTTCAGGACTGGCATCCTGTGAAAAGAACCCACAGCCCTCAGGTAACCACACCACACCAGCTCCTCCACACATTCCAGCCCCTGTTCATGTAGGGCGTCGTGCGGGTGCACAACTGCAACCCCCGGCCTCAGCCAACGCCTGGACAGACGCTACACTTCCTTGTGCTAATGAGAATAGGGCGGTTACCTCTGCACTGTGACCACTTCTCAGATATTTGTAGGCTTCCAGGTCACTGTCCCCACCCCTAGGGGCCAAAGTCGGTGATCTCTTCATGTCGGAGACCCAACTGTTCCTGAATCGAGCCACTGTGGCAGAAGTTCCGCTGGATCCAGATGTGGAGGCAGACCGCATGAGAAATCCGAATCGCCCTTGGTAGTGGGGCGCCCTGTGTCTCTCAAACCATTCGAGGCCTCGAGAAGGAAACTTGTTACTAGGAAGAAAAAGGCCTGAGATGGCCGGGAAGCTTCCGTGAGTTATGCTGAATTCCGGGAAGAGGTTGGTTCGGAAGCTCCCCTCCCCCCTGTTCTGAGTTGAAAGTTATGGGCCTCTGTTGGGCCCTGATATGTTGCCCTGTTGGCCGAAAAAGACCTGTGTGTGTTTGATGAGGAGGGATGTTGAAATAACCCTCGTGACCAGAAGAGGCCAGAACTTTGTGTTTGATTTTTGTTTGTGTTTCCCCCCTGCTGGATTCAGGGGTTCTGCGAGCCCTTGGGGCTGGAGGTGGAATGTACCCTCAGCCCAGGACTTGCCCCCTTGCAGCTCTCATGGACTTGGCCAGTTTTGTCCTATGGACTAAGTCCTGTCCTGTTTATTGACGGTGCCCCCTGGACTTAGTCCTGTCCTGTTAATGGACTTCACTCCATGGGCTCTGTCCTGAATGGCCCCTGAGAGTCTAATTTCAATCCTGTGCAGCGGGGAGGAGGGAAAAGAGTAATGGGTGACCTAATGTGCTGGCCGGGTCAGGAAAAAGTGGTAAGCCTCCTGATCTGTCGGGAAGAATGTTCTTGTGTTTTAAGAGCTTTGCCCCCACCGTGGTGGCGAGTGGGAGATATGGACATTTCGGTGTAAAGAGACTGTACCCTTGGACTTTAAGGGTCATGAATGTTGGCTCTGGGGCCGTTATTTTATTAAAACAAGAAGTAAATGGTAATGTTTTATGACAGAATGTTTTCCTATGTCATTTTATATTACAGGTGTCTGTTTGGCCGGGGATGACCAAGGTTAAAGAGGGAAGGGATGTAGAAGGGTGTCTTATGATAGAACCCCCCTTCTGAAGATGCCAGATGTTATACTCTGACCGTGTATTTTATCTGTTGACTGTATTGTGCCTTTTATAAATTTTAGGGTGTTATATGTAAATGTTTCTGTGGGTTATGTCGCAGTGCTGCCAGCTACCACCAGATGGCACTTGACTCTCTAAATGCTAGGAGGGAGTTCAGATAGAAGGTACAGTGGTAGGACTGCAAGGGTTAATGAAGGAAGCCAGACCACAGGTTAGGGGGATTTAGGAGGCAGGATTTCCTGGGTTTAGTCAGTAAGTGATAGAGGTGAAGTGAGAGCAGTAATAGAGGGAAAGAGCGGTGTGGTGTGCTGAAGAACAGGCAGAAGCATTGGGCAGGAGGGAGACTGAAGTTGATAACCTACATAAGGTTATACAGAGTGGTTTCCAGGAGATATATCAGCAGCGCCTCCATAGTCAGCAGGCAGACTGAGGTAGTGCGGGAGAATATCAGTGCCTTATCCCTACATTGCCAGTTCTGGGGTCTTCGGATGTAAAACTCAGGATAGCCTATCCTTAGAGGAGAAGCCACTTGCCTTAGACCCGGAGTAGAGGATCTGTATACTCCAAGAGCCTTTGGACCTCTGTATATAGCCGATATGGGAAGAGCCGTGTTGCACTGTGTAACCATGCCTGTAAGGTAAGGAGGAGAATGGTGGTGTTACGGTAAAGTTAAAGTGTTATCCTGCAACCATGAGTGTCTGTGATTATTCAGGACCTGCAGCCTGTGAAAAGAACCTGTAGCCCTCAGGTAACCACACCACACCGGCTCCACCACACTTTCCAGCCCCTGTTCATGTAGTGCGTCGGGCGGGTGCACAACTGCAACCCAAGGCCTAGGCCAACGCCCTGTGATAGTGTCATATTGTTGGCTGTGTATCATGTTGCGTAGGTTTGTATTTTAGGCGTAGTACTCTGTCCATTCTGTGTATATTGTCCTGTTTGCAGGTTAATCACCCTCTGACGGGCTTTTGTCCCTAAGTCTGGGGAAGGGGGCCTGGGATCCACCAAACTCTCTGCTTACCTGGGACATTATTCATTCTGGCTGAGAAAGACAAGAGAAAAGGAGTAAGATTGATCCTATGAAGGAGAAGCTGACACCCCAGAGACACTGAGAAATCCCGATTTCCCTGGAAAAGGACTGCTGGAGGATTGTGACTGATTTATCCTCTGTGGTAGAAGCTGCGGCTCCCCAGGAAGACCTGGGCATTTATCTCTTAGTTCACTGTGTCAGTGTTCCTGGATTACTTTACCCTCCGTGTGGTGGATTATATGATGAACATTCTGGATTGCATGGAATAAATGTTCTTTAGATTGTCACTCATCTCTCTCTCTGCTGATTGTGTAATATCGGAGAAGGACCCCTGAAGAGCCCGGACCGACCCTACACTTCCTTGTGCTAATGAGAATGGGGTGGTTCCCTCTGCACTGTGACCACCTCTCAGATATTTGTAGACCACTATTAAGTCTCCTCTCAGCCTTCTTTTTAGTTTTTAGCCGGTTTTCATGGACATGGTTTGCAGACCTTCTACCATCTTGGTTGCTCTTCTCTGGACTTGCTCCAGTATATCAATGTCTTTCTTGAATTGAGGGCTGTGATGGTGGAATATGGGGGGATGTGCATGTACAGATGCTGGGAGTGTTGCCTTGAGTGTACATTGTATTGTCTGTAAGTAATCACCCCCTGTAATGTTTGTCCCTAGGTCTGGGGGAAGGGGGCCTGGAATCCACCTAACCTCTTTGCTTACCTGGAGGGATGAGTCAGTCTGTTTGAGAACTTCAAGAGTGAAGCAGAAAGATTGAACCTCTGAGGGAAAAGCTGCAGCTCCCCAGAGAGACCTGGACACTTATCGCTTGCTGGATTATATTTGTGTTTCTGGACCTCTGTTTGGTGGATTATGTTATGGATCGTTTTAGTTGCGTTGAATAAATATTCTTTGGATTGTTCATCCATCTCTTGCTCTGTTGATTGCGTGATATGGGAGAAGGACCCCGTCACAGGGGCCCAGAACTGTTCACAGTATTCCAGGTGGGGTCTGACAAGGGCAGAGTATAGGGGAATAATTACCTGTCTTGATGTCGATTCAATGCTTGTCTTGATACAAGTCCTTTTCCCCGGTGCTATCTCTTAGTTTTATGCTACGGTCCTTTTTCTCCGGTGTTGTCTCTTTGTTTTATGCTCCAGTCCTTTTCTCCGGTGCTATCTCTTAGCACCCGGAGCATAAAACTAAGAGATAGCACCGGAGAAAAGGACTGGAGCATAAAACTAAGAGATAGCACCGGAGAAAAACACCGGGGCATAAAACTAAGAGATAGCACCCGGAGCATAAAACTAAGAGATAGTTTTATGCTCTGGGTGCTATCTCTTAGTTTTATGCTCCGGTCCTTTTCTCCGGTGCTATCTCTTAGTTTTATGCTCTGGTCCTTTTCCCCGGTGCTATCTCTTAGTTTTATGCTCTGGTCCTTTTCTCCGGTGCTATCTCTTAGTTTTATGCTCCGGTCCTTTTCTCCGGTGCTATCTCTTAGTTTTATGCCCCGGTCCTTTTCTCCGGTGCTATCTCTTAGTTTTATGCTCCGGTCCTTTTCCCCGGTGCTATCTCTTAGTTTTATGCTCCGGTCCTTTTCTCCGGTGCTATCTCTTAGTTTTATGCTCCGGTCCTTTTCTCCGGTGCTATCTCTTAGTTTTATGCTCCGGTCCTTTTCCCCGGTGCTATCTCTTAGTTTTATGCTCCGGTCCTTTTCCCCGGTGCTATCTCTTAGTTTTATGCTCCGGTCCTTTTCTCCGGTGCTATCTCTTAGTTTTATGCTCCCGTCCTTTTCTCCGGTGCTATCTCTTAGTTTTATGCTCCGGTCCTTTTCTCCGGTGCTATCTCTTAGTTTTATGCTCCGGTCCTTTTCTCCGGTGCTATCTCTTAGTTTTATGCTCCGGTCCTTTTCCCCGGTGCTATCTCTTAGTTTTATGCTCCGGTCCTTTTCTCCGGTGCTATCTCTTAGTTTTATGCTCCGGTCCTTTTCTCCGGTGCTATCTCTTAGTTTTATGCCCCGGTCCTTTTCTCCGGTGCTATCTCTTAGTTTTATGCTCCGGTCCTTTTCCCGGTGCTATCTCTTAGTGTTATGCTCCGGTCCTTTTCTCCGGTGCTATCTCTTAGTTTTATGCGCCAGTCCTTTTCCCCGGTGCTATCTCTTAGTGTTATGCTCTGGTCCTTTTCCCCGGTGCTATCTCTTTTATATCATTTCTATAATGCTTATCTTTGATTCTTACATTTTTCGGGAGGAGTCAGATACTGAATACAGCTTTCGTAGCTCCTCCTTGTTGACTGTTTCCCCTTCTTCATTCTGCAGGACTCCGATGGTCGCCTTTCCTTTGTCCTTCCTCTCGGCCTCTTTTGCAGCCTCAGTTTGTGTCTTAGCTCCTTTGACGCTTGTCTTGTCATCTTCTGGCCGCCATGTTTCCTTCCCTCGTTATAAGCCCCATCTTCCACTTGTTTCCATTTTATTCTGAAGAAGGAGATGTGATTTTGGGTCGTCCATCCTGGTTTCTTTACGTCTTTCCCATTTTTCCTTCTTTTAGGTATTGTTGTTCTTGAACATTAAGGATTTCCTTCTGGACGGTTTCCCGTTTTTCGTGTGAGTTTTGTGCCTTGAGACCCTTGAAGTCTCTCCATACAGCGCTGTGGAATATGTCGGTGCTATAGAAAGAATGATTGCTCACCTTCATCACATTCTCTGCTTCCTGTCACTTCAGGGCAGAGGACGACCCCCTTCTGATTCCTCGTTTCCCCCAGATATAATAATAAAGCCTATCCTCCCCTCCCGTATTGGCGCGGTGCCACAGCTCACTAGGCCCCAGCTCTGCGTCCAATCAGTGCCGGCTTCCTTCTCCCCGCCTTCAGACCAATCAGGAAGTGAGTAGAGACGCTGGTTGTTTGGTCCAAAGGCGGGCAGAAGGAAGGCGGCACTGATTGGACACGGGGCTCACGTGACTGTCGCGGGCGGGGGGTGCGCTGCTCGACCGTGCTTGCGGCTCGGGTCCGGCTGCTGCTCGGTGGCTCGAGCGGTGGGCCGGATCCCGGGACCTCGAGCGGCGCTCCTCGCCCGTGAGTGAAAGGGGATGATCTGGTTTGGGGATTTAGTCCGTGACGCCACCCACGGTGTGTGGTGAGGTTGGGGCAGCACCGCTGCTCTGGATGGGGATCCCGGGAGCGATGACAGGGAGCAGCTTGGATGTTTCCTCCCCTCCGTGGGTAGGGGATGTTGGTAGTCCCGGGGCCCGGAGTTGTTGTCTGTAAGGTGGATTGCGGGGCTGGGAAACCCCGGAGGTTCCCGTCGCTGACGGATTTGACCGGTTTAACGGCGACTCCAAGCCTGGTCGGGGTCCGTAGGCCCTGCCGGATGGTGCTGGCTTCTCTTCGCTCCCCGATCCGGTACCAGCGGGCCACAGCCGTCCCCGGTCCTTACGGTTGTGCGTCAATTGGCCTCTCCTGCAGACGGTCACCACCGTCTGCCAACCTTGCTCTCAGGTGCCCGGGCCACGTACCCGGACACGGTCAGTCTGCTCCAGCTCCTCAACTACTACTCCCCAAACTCAACTGAACTCTTTTCCCTCCTCCAGGACTGTGAACTCCTCGGTGGGAGGAGCCAACCGCCTGGCTCCACCCCACCTGGTGTGGACATCAGCCCCTGGAGGTAGGCAACAAGGATTTTGTGTGTGCGGCTGATGTGCCTGTGTGGGGTGTGTTGTTGCAGCACCTGTGACGACCTGGCTTGTCCAGGGCGCCACATGACATCAGAGCCACACGTGGGCTCCCGCATGGTGAGCCGTGGCACCGCTGAAGCAGCGCCAGTACAGGAGCGGAGTAGTCTTTTATTTTACCTGGGTAACGTGTGTAATCAGAAGGGGGCGTCCTCGTAGTGGACAACCCCTTGAAGATCGCCCGAGCCTGTTCACGTCTAGACCTGCTAGTACAGCTGAGGGTTTGTTACATTTGCGTTCAGTCAGTGTCTCTGGCTGGAGATGGACAGGATGGTATACAGTGGACACAATGTCAGCAATCCTTCATCCGTGGCCAGGTTATTGCCTGTCAGTGAGAACGTCGCTCTCATTCACTGACAACAATCAGAGCTTTTGCTAATGGTGGAGAATGAAGCCGTCAGTGCAGAATATGATCATATAACAGAAAAGCTCGATTTCTGCTGTCCTGGTTGGATGATGAGGATGATGGTGACCGCGCTCAGCTGCCATCGCTGCGGGCACAGTGCCACCTGCTGGCCGCAGATCATCACTGCACCTCCAGGGATTTTAGGACTTTGCAGGCTGAGTGCTTGGTCACGCCCCAGTGATTTCCAACCTAATTTGAATATGACTTTTGCACCAAATGTCTCATGCCCGCCATGATGGATCCATATAATAAATGTTCTTTTTGTTGAAGGATAAGCAGATACAGTCACATCATAACGTAACATGAGCGGCGAGTTCCCACGATGAAGTGAGAGCGTGCTGTGTATCACCTGCGGCCCCTGGGGTCTTTACAGATGATACTTTATTCCTGGAGAGGCGAGAGCCTGCGCTGCTCCACCTCCGCTCAGGATCAGTGCCGGCCAGCCTCCACAACTTGTCCTCTCTGTGATACCCAGGAGCAGCATCATCCATACAGATCCTACTCGGGGGTGGTGCCAACCCCACAGATCCTACTCAGGGGCGCCGCCATCCCTACAGATCCTACTCAGAGGCGGTGCCATCCCCACAGATCCTACTCAGGGGCGCCGCCATCCCCACAGATCCTACTCAGAGGCGGTGCCATCCCCACAGATCCTACTCAGGGGCGCCGCCATCCCCACAGATCCTACTCAGGGGCGCCGCCATCCCTACAGATCCTACTCAGGGGCGCCGCCATCCCTACAGATCCTACTCAGGGGCGCCGCCATCCCTACAGATCCTACTCAGGGGCGCCGCCATCCCCACAGATCCTACTCAGGGGCGCCGCCATCCCTACAGATCCTACTCAGGGGCGCCGCCATCCCCACAGATCCTACTCAGGGGCGCCGCCATCCCTACAGATCCTACTCAGGGGCGCCGCCATCCCCACAGATCCTACTCAGGGGCGCCGCCATCCCCACAGATCCTACTCAGGGGCGCCGCCATCCCTACAGATCCTACTCAGGGGCGCCGCCATCCCTACAGATCCTACTCAGGGGCGCCGCCATCCCCACAGATCCTACACAGGGGCGCCGCCATCCCTACAGATCCTACTCAGGGGCGCCGCCATCCCTACAGATCCTACTCAGGGGCGCCGCCATCCCTACAGATCCTACTCAGGGGCGCCGCCATCCCCACAGATCCTACTCAGGGGCGCCGCCATCCCTACAGATCCTACTCAGGGGCGCCGCCATCCCCACAGATCCTACTCAGGGGCGCCGCCATCCCTACAGATCCTACTCAGGGGCGCCGCCATCCCTACAGATCCTACTCAGGGGCGCCGCCATCCCTACAGATCCTACTCAGGGGCGCCGCCATCCCCACAGATCCTACTCAGGGGCGCCGCCATCCCCACAGATCCTACTCAGGGGCGCCCCCATCCCCACAGATCCTACTCAGGGGCGCCACCATCCCCACAGATCCTACTCAGAGGCGCCGCCATCCCCACAGATCCTACTCAGGGGCGCCGCCATCCCCACAGATCCTACTCAGGGGCGCCGCCATCCCCACAGATCCTACTCAGGGGCGCCGCCATCCCTACAGATCCTACTCAGGGGCGCCGCCATCCCCACAGATCCTACTCAGGGGCGCCGCCATCCCCACAGATCCTACTCAGGGGCGCCGCCATCCCCACAGATCCTACTCAGGGGCGCCGCCATCCCCACAGATCCTACTCAGGGGCGCCACCATCCCCACAGATCCTACTCAGGGGCGCCACCATCCCCACAGATCCTACTCAGAGGCAGCGCCATCCTCACAGATCCTACTCAGGGGTGGTGCCATCCCCAAAGATCCTACTCAGGGGCGCCGCCATCCCTACAGATCCTACTCAGAGGCGGCGCCATCCCCATAGATCCTACTCAGAGGAAGTGCCATCCCCACAGATCCTACTCAGAGGCGATGCCATCCCCACAGATCCTACTCAGAGTTAGTGCCATCCCCACAGATCCTACTCAGGGGTGCTGCCATCCCCACAGATCCTACTCAGGGGTGCTGCCATCCCCACAGATCCTACTCAGGGGTGGTGCCATCCCCACAGATCCTACTCAGGGGTGGTGCCATCTCCACAGATCCTACTCAGGGGTGGTGCCATCCCCACAGATCCTACTCAGGGGTGGTGCCATCCCCACAGATCCTACTCAGAGGCGGTGCCATCCCCACAGATCCTACTCGGAGGCAGTGCCATCCCCACAGATCCTACTCAGAGGCAGTACCATCCCCACAGATCCTACTCAGGGGTGGTGCCATCCCCACAGATCCTACTCAGGGGCGGCACCATCCCCACAGATCCTACTCAGAGGCGGTGCCATCCCCACAGATCCTACTCAGAGGCAGTGCCATCCCCACAGATCCTACTCAGAGGTGGCGCCAGCGCCATCCCCACAGATCCTACTCAGAGGCGGCACCATCCCCACAGATCCTACTCAGAGGCGGCGCCATCTCCACACATCCTACTCAGAGGCGGCGCCATCCCCACACATCCTACTCAGAGGTGGCACCATCCCCACAAATCCTACTCAGAGGCAGCACCATCCCCACAAATCCTACTCAGAGGCGGCACCATCCCCACAAATCCTACTCAGAGGTGGCGCTATCCCCACATATCCTACTCAGAGGCAGCACCATCCCCACAAATCCTACTCAGAGGTGGCGCTATCCCCACATATCCTACTCAGAGGCAGCACCATCCCCACAAATCCTACTCGGGGGCGGCGCCACCCCCACAGATCTTACTCGGGGGTGGTGCTATCCCCAAAGATCCTGCTCGGGGGTGGCGTCATCACCTCCCAAGATACATATGCTCAGTCGCCTCTTCCTAATGAGCTGAGTGCTGGATGACACAGTTGCTCATCCCCCTCCATCTAATGAGCCGAGAGCTAGGGGACACACATGCTCAGTCACCTCCACCTAATGAGCCGATTGCTGGAGGACACGCTTGTTCATCCCCCTCCATCTAATGAGCCGAGAACTAGGGGACACACATGCTCAGTCACCTCCACCTAATGAGCCGATTACTGGAGGACACGCACGCTTACTTACCTCTACCTAATGAGCTGTGTGTTGGAGGAGACACACGCTTAGTCACCTCCACCTAATGAGCTGCGTGCTGGAGGACACACACGCTCAGTCACCTCCACCTAATAAGCCGAGTGCTGGAGGACACACACGCTAAGTCACTTCCACCTATTGAGCCCAGTGCTGGAAGACACTCACACTCAGTCACCTCCACCTAATGAGCCCAGTGCTGGAGGACACTCACACTCAGTCACCTCCACCTAATGAGCCGCGTGCTGGAGGACACACACGCTCAGTCACCTCCACCTAATTAGCCGAGTGCTGGAGGACACACACGCTAAGTCACTTCCACCTAATGAGCCCAGTGCTGGAAGACACTCACACTCAGTCACCTCCACCTAATGAGCCCAGTGCTGGAGGACACTCACACTCAGTCACCTCCACCTAATGAGCTGAGTGCTGGAGGACACACTTGCTCATCCCCCTCTATCTAATGAGCCGAGACCTAGGGGACACACATGCTCAGTCACCTCCACCTAATGAGCCGATTACTGGAGGACACGCATGCTTACTTACCTCTACCTAATGAGCCGAGTGCTGGAGGACACACACGCTCAGTCATCTCCACCTAATGAGCCCAGTGCTGGAGGACACACACGCTCAGTCATCTCCACCTAATGAGCCCAGTGCTGGAAGACACACACGCTCAGTCACCTCCACCTAATGAGCCGAGTGCTGGAGGACACACATGTTCAGTCACCTTCTGTAACATTATATCCCCCCTGCCAGGGCCGCCATCAAGGCATTACTACTGGGACTCCTGTACCGGGCCCGGTGAGCAGCAGGCAGGAAGGGGGGCCGCTGACAGCCCGGGCCCCTCCCCTTTCTTGCCTCTGCTCACCGGGCCCCATGGGCAGGGGGCGGGGACGTTGCACTGGCAGACATATCGCGGTGCAGAACCTGTAGTCGCACAGGGGCCCCAAGCGGGAGCGGGCCCCTAGAGCCTGAAAACGTGTTAACCCCTTAGCGACCTATGACGTACTGAATACGTCATAGCTCCCTGGTACTTAAGGACCCATGACATACCCAGTACGTCATGGCGAGATCGTGGCCCCGGAGGCTGCGATTGCTGCAAATATCTTAGATTCGTGGAGGAGGGGCCTCTGCCTGACCTCAGGAGGGGTGGTGTCTCCTCCCCAGATCTAAGGAGGCTGTGATTGGCTGACGAACGCCGCTCAGCCAATCACCGCCACTGTAATGTTTCAACCATTGAAAATGGCTAAAACATTGAAATCCAGCCATGGTCAGTGCAGCTGTAGCCCTGATCATTGGCTGGAGCTGGGTGACCTCTGTTTCACCCGCCCCCAGCTCTGATTGGAGAGACCGGCCTTGTGACCGATCTGTCCAATCACTGTGGATCTGGGGCCGGAGATCGCCCCCTCAGCTTCACTCCGTCCGTGGAAGCTGAGGAGAGCGATCGGTAAGTTATAGACACTGTCTCTTTTCAGCCGCCGGCTGCAGAAGTCACTGCCCCCCCATCCACCGCCACTGAACCCATCTGCTGCCTCCCCTCCATCTGCCACCGCTCTCCCCTATCAGCCGCTGCCCCCCTCCCTCATCTGCTGCCCCCTCACCCACCTCTCACCTTCCCCCACCTGCTGTGATCCCCCCCACCTGTTGTGATCCCCCCACCTGTTGTGATCCCCCCCACCTGTTGTGATCCCCCCACCTGTTGTGATCCCCCCCACCTGTTGTGATCCCCCCACCTGTTGTGATCCCCCCCACCTGTTGTGATCCCCCCACCTGTTGTGATCCCCCCACCTGCTGTAATCCCCCCACCTGCTGTGAGCCCCCCCAGCTGCTGTGAGCCCCCCCCACCTGCTGTGATCCCCCCACCTGCTGTAATCCCCCCACCTGCTGTGACCCCCCACCTGCTGTGACCCCCCACCTGCTGTGATCCCCCCACCTGCTGTAATCCCCCCACCTGCTGTGAGCCCCCCCAGCTGCTGTGAGCCCCCCCACCTGCTGTGAGACCCCCCACCTGCTGTGAGACCCCCCCACCTGCTGTGATCAACCCCCCACCTGCTGTGAGCCCTCCACCTGCTGTGAGACCTCCCCCTGCTGTGATTCCCCCCCACCTGCTGTGAGCCCCCCCCCACCTGCTGTGATCACCCCCCACCTGCTGTGATCCCCCCACCTGCTGTGATCCCCCCACCTGCTGGGATCACCCCCCACCTGCTGTGATCCCCCCACCTGCTGTGATCCCCCCCCACCTGCTGGGATCACCCCCCACCTGCTGTGATGCCCCCACCTGCTGTGATCCCCCCACCTGCTGTGATCCCCCCACCTGCTGGGATCACCCCCCACCTGCTGTGATTGATCCCCCCACCTGCTGGGATCAACCCCTACATGCTGGGACCACCCCCCACCTGCTGTGATCACCCTCCACCTGCTGTGACCCTCACCTTTTGTGAGCCCCCACTATCTATCTATCCCTCTATCTATCCCTCTATCTATCTATTCCTCTATCTGTAGCACCCAAGGGGCAGGGGTTAAATGTCCCTCGTCCCCAGGCCGGTGATGTGGTGTCAGGGGGATGTCACAGGTTGCCTGCCCGGCTTCGTGGCCCCGAGGTGTACAATAGAAGGGGATTTGGATGATGGTGGGGATTGATGAGGATGATAGTCTTGTGACGCCACCTGTGGTACGTGGCCAGGGATTAGCCACCGCTGCTGTCGCTGTCCTCCGGGGCGGATGGTACGTGGCCAGGGATTAGCCGCTGCTGCTGTCGCTACAGTCGCTGTCCTCCGGGGCGGATGGTACGTGGCCAGGGATTAGCCGCCGCTGCTGTCGCTACAGTCGCTGTCCTCCGGGGCAGATGGTACGTGGCCAGGGATTAGCCGCTGCTGCTGTCGCTACAGTCGCTGTCCTCCGGGGCGGATGGTACGTGGCCAGGGATTAGCCGCCGCTGCTGTCGCTACAGTCGCTGTCCTCCGGGGCGGATGGTACGTGGCCAGGGATTAGCCGCTGCTGCTGTCGCTACAGTCGCTGTCCTCCGGGGCAGATGGTACGTGGCCAGGGATTAGCCGCCACTGCTGTCGCTGTCCTCTGGGGCGGATGGTACGTGGCCAGGGATTAGCCGCTGCTGCTGTCGCTACAGTCGCTGTCCTCCGGGCGGATGGTACGTGACCAGGGATTAGCCGCTGCTGCTGTCGCTACAGTCGCTGTCCTCCGGGGCAGATGGTACGTGGCCAGGGATTAGCCGCCGCTGCTGTCCTCCGGGGCGGATGGTACGTGGCCAGGGATTAGCCGCCGCTGCTGTCGCTGTCCTCCGGGCGGATGGTACGTGGCCAGGGATTAGCCGCTGCTGCTGTCGCTACAGTCGCTGTCCTCCGGGGCAGATGGTACGTGGCCAGGGATTAGCCGCCGCTGCTGTCCTCCGGGGCGGATGGTACGTGGCCAGGGATTAGCCGCCGCTGCTGTCGCTGTCCTCCGGGGCGGATGGTACGTGGCCAGGTATTAGCCGCTGCTGCTGTCGCTACAGTCGCTGTCCTCCGGGGCGGATGGTACGTGGCCAGGGATTAGCCGCCGCTGCTGTCGCTGTCCTCCGGGGCGGATGGTATGTGATCAGGGATTAGCCGCCGCTGCTGTCGCTGTCCTCCGGGGCGGCTGGTACGTGGCCAGGGATTAGCCGCTGCTGCTGTCGCTACAGTCGCTGTCCTCCGGGGCGGATGGTACGTGGCCAGGGATTAGCCGCCGCTGCTGTCGCTACAGTCGCTGTCCTCCGGGGCAGATGGTACGTGGCCAGGGATTAGCCGCTGCTGCTGTCGCTACAGTCGCTGTCCTCCGGGGCGGATGGTACGTGGCCAGGGATTAGCCGCCGCTGCTGTCGCTACAGTCGCTGTCCTCTGGGGCGGATGGTACGTGGCCAGGGATTAGCCGCTGCTGTCGCTACAGTCGCTGTCCTTCGGGGCAGATGGTATGTGGCCAGGGATTAGCCGCCGCTGCTGTCGCTGTCCTCTGGGGCGGATGGTACGTGGCCAGGGATTAGCCGCTGCTGCTGTCGCTACAGTCGCTGTCCTCCGGGCGGATGGTACGTGGCCAGGGATTAGCCGCTGCTGCTGTCGCTACAGTCGCTGTCCTCCGGGGCAGATGGTACGTGGCCAGGGATTAGCCGCCGCTGCTGTCCTCCGGGGCGGATGGTACGTGGCCAGGGATTAGCCGCCGCTGCTGTCGCTGTCCTCCGGGGCGGATGGTACGTGGCCAGGGATTAGCCGCCGCTGCTGTCGCTGTCCTCCGGGGCGGATGGTACGTGGCCAGGGATTAGCCGCTGCTGCTGTCGCTACAGTCGCTGTCCTCCGGGGCGGATGGTACGTGGCCAGGGATTAGCCGCCGCTGCTGTCGCTGTCCTCCGGGGCGGATGGTACGTGGCCAGGGATTAGCCGCCGCTGTTGTCGCTGTCCTCCGGGGCGGATGGTACGTGGCCAGGGATTAGCCGCCGCTGTTGTCGCTGTCCTCCGGGGCGGATGGTACGTGGCCAGGGATTAGCCGCCGCTGCTGTCGCTGTCCTCCGGGGCGGATGGTACGTGGCCAGGGATTAGCCGCCGCTGCTGTCGCTGTCCTCCGGGGCAGATGGTACGTGGCCAGGGATTAGCCGCCGCTGCTGTCGCTGTCCTCCGGGGCAGATGGTACGTGGCCAGTGATTAGCCGCTGCTGCTGTCGCTACAGTCGCTGTCCTCCGGAGCAGATGGTACGTGGCCAGGGATTAGCCGCCGCTGCTGTCGCTGTCCTCCGGGGCAGATGGTATGTGGCCAGGGATTAGCCGCTGCTGCTGTCGCTACAGTCGCTGTCCTCCGGAGCAGATGGTACGTGGCATGGGATTAGCCGCCGCTGCTGTCCTCCGGGGCGGATGGTGTTGCAGCACGGATGGTTCTGCTCCCCACAGGTGGAGCGGGGCCCCGGGGAGGATGATGAGGAGAGTAGTGGCCGTTGGCGCTGAAGCGCGGGGCGACGGCAATGAAAAGGCTGAATCAGCTGCTGTGGCTCCAGCCGTGATGGGCCCCAGCTGATCCCGGATCCATTGGAGGTTAGAGCCGGTGATCGATGGGCCCTGCCTTGTTGCGCCTTTAAAGATGGATCCCCGTGGCCTGAAGCTGCTTGGGGACCCCGGTTCGTGTAGTGTTAGCTCCTGTCCGTGTGTAGGTGACGCGGGGCCGCTGTGTAATCACGACTCCGGACCCTATGTGGCACTGTGCTCCGGGATCTCGTGGTGGTCAGAGGGACTTGCAATCCCCCGTCCTGCAGATTCTGGTGATACAAGGTGAAGTCTGTTCCACCCTAAGGCTCTGCACCCTGAACCGCACCGGTCCCGCTCCTGTACTCTCCTGCTGGAGAACACTCTAACTCCCCCTGGTGCCTGCTCCTCCCCCGGTTCCCTGTCACTAGTGGGTGGCTGCCCCCCATGTTTGGTGACTACCTTAAGACCTGACCCTAGCCTGGTCCCCAATGGGGAGGGCAACCTGGTTGTGTGTATGAGTTTGTGTTGTGGAACTGATACCGACCTCCTCTGGATCCAGGATGAGTACTGCACCTTAAGTGAGATGCAGTCCCTGTGGTGACTGAAGCCTCAGGGGCGCCACATATCCATCTATCTATCTATGATTCTATCTATCTCCTGAAAGAGCCTTAAAGGGAATCTGTCAGCAGGTTTTTGCTCCCCCATCTGAGAGCAGCATAATGTAGAGACAGATACCCTGATTCCAGCGATGTGCTACTTACTGGGCTGTTTGCTTTCATTGTGATAAAATCAATGTCTCCTCTGCTGCTGATCTAGCAGTTATACAGAGCTCATGAATATGCTGGACTACCTGCAGCATGATGAGTAGTCCTGTAATGATAATCTCCTGCTGATTAACCAGTGATGTTATCAAAACTACACTAAGCAGCCCAATAAGTGACAATCGCTGGAATCAGGATCTCTTCCCCTATGTTATGCTGCGCTCAGATTAGGTGTTAGAAACCTGGTGACAGATTCCCTCTGAAGGGGTGTCAGGTCTAATCCACAAGTCTGCATTATCACAATTTGGTTTCAATTAGTGTAAAACCTGTGACACATTCCCTTATAGAAAAACAAAATAAATATATATCAAAGAAGTTAGATTTAAAGAAAAAAAAAGTTAGAGTAAAGTAGAGAAGAGCCCGGCCCAAAGAGTCCGCCTTGTCGTGGAGGAGGCTTAAACCAATCTGATGTCTGCGTGTGTGACCCGGTGTTCAGTGTGAAGGGTTAATGTGTGATTGGTGCGGCTGCAGTGCAGAAGGGAAGATTTTCCAAGAGTGGCGGTGGGACTGTGGGAGATTCGTGGGGTGGAGGCGGAGCTGGGGTGGAGGCGGAGCTGGCGTGGAGGCGGAACTGGGGTGGAGGCGGAGCTGGGGTGGAGGCGGAGCTGGGGTGGAGGCGGAGCTGGGGTGGAGGCGGAACTGGGGTGGAGCCTCAAGGGGGCCCCGAAGTTTTGCCAGTATGGGGCCCTGAAATTCCTAGTGGCAGCCCTGCCCCCAGCCTGTACCATATTGTAATCAGGCTCCAGCAGTAGCTATTTTCTTGGATCTGGTGGGGGTTGCATATACATTGTTCTCCTCTGCAGGGGGCTTCTCTAATACACCATCCCTGGAGACTGTGTTCTAGAATCTTCTTTATAACTAGGAGCTACAAGTAGCAAATGTTAAAGGGGTGGGTGTGAGCACTTCTGCCCATCCAGGGGGTGGCTCTAAGGGGAGGTGGGAGATTCAGCCACATGTTTTGAGTTAGTTGATGCTTTGCTGGCTGAAGGGCGAGGATCTGTGCTGAGGGCAGGTTCTGGTGCCTGTGTATGGACTATGGGACACTGAAGATCAGCTGCTACGTGGGATTGTGTTGTCCCAGTCACACTGTCGCGGGCGGGGAGGGGACGCTGCGCTCACCACGCTCGGGTCCGGCGCTGCTGCTGCTTCGCTTGCTGCTCGGTGGCTCGAGCGGTGGGCCGGATCCCGGGGTCTCGAGCGGCGCTCCTCGCCTGAGAGTGAAAAGGGGAATGGTTTTGGGGATTTATTGTCCGTGACGCCACCCACGGTTGTGGTGAGGTTGTGACACCACCGCTGCTCTGGACGGGGATCCCTGGAGCGATGACAGGGAGCAGCTTGGATGTTGTTTTTCCCCTCCGTGGGTAGGGGGGTTGGTGGTCCCGGGGCCCGGTGTGGGAGGAATGGCAGGCGGGTTAGGGGGCCTGGTGAGGTGCAGGGTCGCAGGGGCTGCACGGTGCCGCACGGCACGGTGGTACTCACTCAGCCAATGATGAATGCAAAGTCTCCGGTAAAACAAACGGCTGGATGGACGGGTCCCACAGGCGGCTGCGGTGGTTCTTCTCCCGGTAGGTTGGTGGTGACTGCCTTTCCCTGCACCTGTGTTATGTTCTCGGTTCTGGTGGCTTCCCACAGGTAACCCGCTCCCCAGCTTAGATGGATGCTGAGGGAGCCCCTTTTGCCCGCAGGCTCTGGCCCTGGGAACTGTAGCCTTGGCGGTGACTGTGTTTCCCTTCACGGTTTGA
The DNA here is from genome assembly GCF_048569485.1 of Anomaloglossus baeobatrachus. Taxonomy (NCBI): domain Eukaryota; kingdom Metazoa; phylum Chordata; class Amphibia; order Anura; family Aromobatidae; genus Anomaloglossus; species Anomaloglossus baeobatrachus. The sequence goes on from NC_134357.1 coordinate 2,987,103, forward strand.
GCTGTTGCCTTCAATCGGGTCTTGACTGCTGGGAAACCCCGGAGGTTCCCTTTGCTAACGGATTTGACCGGTTTTACGGCGACTCCTAGCCTGGTCGGGGTCCGTAGGCCCTGCCGAATGGTGCTGGCTTCTCTTCGCTCCCCGATCCGGTACCGGCGGGCCACCACCCGTCCCCGGTCCTTACGGTTCACGTCAATCAGCCCCTCTTGCAGACGGTCACCACCGTCTGCCAACCTTGCTGTATGTGCCCAGGCCACGCACTCGGACACGGTCAGTCTCCTCCACTACCACTTCACTCCTCCACTTCAACTCAACTCTCCACTTCAACTCAACTAACTCTGACTTCCTTTTCCCGCCTCCAGGACTGTGAACTCCTCGGTGGGTGGGGCCAACCGCCTGGCTCCACCCCCTTGTGTGGACATCAGCCCCTGGAGGGAGGCAACAAGGATTTTTGTTTGACCTAGATGTGCCTAGCTGGGGTGTGGGGTGTGTTGTTGCAGTACCTGTGACGTCCTGGCTTGTCCAGGGCGCCACATTCCCCCTTAGTAAAATGCAGACCGTCCGCGGGTTGCCCGTCCATCACCGGTTTTATTTTTGTTAACTGCAACAGATAGAAAAACAGTAAAAACATGTAAAAATCACAACATTTCACAACGATACGGCTTCTGCTCTTCTCCCACCCAAACAACCTGGCCCTGATGCTGCCCCTAAGAAGTGGGCAGCACCCCTTGACCCCAGTCCAGAACCAAGTTGCCCGAGCAGGTACTGTCTCTTTCAGGGGACCCGCGTCCATGGGGACCCCTGAACCCCCCGGAGGATCGCTACCGGTTACGGTAGTGGCGGGCCTGGGCCATCCCTTTCCTCCAGGCCCATCCTCCAAAATCAGCCTCTCCGGAGGCGGTAACGGTGTAAGCCAACAATTATTTACATCCCACTAAGTTTGTAGTTGTCCTCCCAGTTCTCGGGCTTGTCCGTAAGAAGTCCCTGACGCAATGGTTGCAGAAAGTCCCTACGGGGACTAGTTGCCGGCAACGGCCGGTTTAATCATGGTTCCAATCAGATAAACTTCGTTTGATCATCTTATCATTCAAACTTCTATCTGTACACTCAACACACAAACCCCCTTTTAAAGAGTAGTTTCCCTGTACCTAAGTGGGGGTCTACCTAGGTTGGGACGGGTGGACCTTCGGGGCCCAGTGTCAGTGGTGGCTGGCAGTGGGGCAGAGGGAACAACTAATTCCTCCTCCCTGCTATTGTGTGGGGCAGGCGGAGGCATAGGGGAGCTGGGTACAGGTACATCCCTGGGCACTGGCTCATGGTCGATCACTTCCATCACTTCCTCGTCCACGGGTTGTGGGAACAGTATCACTGGAAGAATCACCGCGCCGTTCTGCGTAGGCCAGTCTGCCGGGAAATCACCCATCATGGTATGGATTACCTCTTTTTCTTTCTCCGCCGGTCTGGGAACTGGAGCTTCAGCTGCTACCCTCAATGGTGGTGGGCATCTCTTTAGATGGTCCCGGGAAACCGTGGCCAAGGTCCTCCCCTGGTCACGGCTGATCTGGTAAGCCTTCCCATTCTCCCATCCAGTGGGCTGTACTATATACGGGGTCTTTTCCCATTGATCATCCAGCTTGTGGGTCCTTCTTTCTCAATGCGCAGGGGCCGCATTCTCGGCACCAAGCCCCCTCAGATTCCCGCATTCCACTCCAATAGAACCGCTTTCTCAACAACATTTCCAGCTTCTTCCACCCGAAGTGCCCAGCACCATCATGGTATGCTTGCAAGACAGTGGGCACGTTAGCCTGGGAAATCACTAGCTGGCGAACCTTCTCGTGGGTCTTCGGGTTAATCAGCTCACGATACAACTTCCCCTAGTGCAGGTACAGCCGGGTCCGTTCTCGCCACAGACGTTGGGCTTCGGCAGCGGCGGCAGGGTCTATCCCAGCAGAACCCTGTTCCACCGGGGTCTTGACCAGGCGGACAGCAGGTGCCTGGTCCTGAGCTTCCTGCCACTCCTGACTGGGCAGCGGGTCCAGGTTCACCCGTTGTTGATGGACATGCACTTTCTCAGTTAGCGGCCGGTGAAACACAGGCAACTCGATCTCTTCGAGGTAGTCATCCTCTGGCCCCTCTTCCGACAGGTGGTGCATCCGGGAGAGTGCATCGGCATTAGCGTTTGTACGGCCGGCCCGGTACTTGATGGTGAAATCATAGTTGGCTAACCTGGCCACCCACCGCTGCTCCAACTCGCCCAGCTTGGCTGTATCTAGATGGGTCAGCGGGTTATTGACTGTGTAAGCGGTGAACTTGGCTGCTGCCAGGTAATGGCGGAACCGCTCGGTGATAGCCCACACCAGTGCTAAGAGCTCAAGCTTGAAAGAGCTGTAGTTCTCAGGATTCCTCTCAGTCGGTCGGAGTTTTCGGCTAGCATAAGCGATCACCTTCTCCCTTTCGTCTTGGACCTGGGATAAAACAGCCCCCAAGCCCACATTGCTGGCATCGGTGTAGAGGATGAATGGGCGGCTGTAGTCGGGGTACGCTAGGATTTCCTCTCCGGTCAGAGCCGCTCTCAGCTGGCGGAAGGATTCTTCATGCTTTTTTCCCACACCAGTGGGGCTCCTAGCGGTCTACCACCCTTGGTCTGTCCCACGAGGAGGTCTTGCATGGGGGCAGCCATCTTCGTGTACCCCTTAATGAAGCAACGGTAATATCCCACCAGGCCCAAGAACTGCCTCACTTCCCTCACTGTGGTCGGTCTCGGCCAGTCTTAGATGGCGGTGATCTTCTCGGGGTCGGGGGCGACACCCTCTGCACCCACCACATGTCCAAGGTACTACACTCTGGGCTTCAGCAGATGACACTTTGAGGGTTTCAACTTCATCCCATATTTAGCAAGGGATGCGAACACCTCGGCTAGGTGCTCCAGGTGGGCTTCATACGTCTGTAAGTACACAATCACATCATCTAAGTACAGCAAGACGGTCTCAAAATTTAGGTGTCCCAGACAGCATTCCATCAGCCGTTGGAAGGTTCCGGGAGCATTGCACAGCCCGACATGCTGTTGAACTCACAGAGTCCCATAGGAGTGGCGAAGGCAGTCTTCTCTTGGTCTTCAGGCGCCACAGCCACCTGCCAGTACCCGCTGGTGAGGTCAAGGGTAGAGAAGTAATTAGCGGTTCTCAGCGCGGCCAGGGACTCTTCAATACGGGGCAGAGGGTAAGCGTCCTTATGCGTTATCTGGTTAATCTTCCGGTAATCCACACACATCCGCATGGTGCCATCCTTCTTCTTAACCAGCACCAACGGGGCGGCCCAGGGACTACAGCTGTCCCTAATAACCCCTGCCTCCTTCATGTTCCTCAACATGTCTTTGGCGCATTGGTAGTGTGCAGGGGGAATAGGCCTGTATCTCTCTTTAATAGGGGGGTGTCCACCGGTAGGGATGTGGTGTTGGACCCCTTTAATCTGCCCAAAATCTAGAGGATGTTTGCTAAAAACTCGCTCATACTCCTGTACCACCCGGTATACCCCTTCCTTGTGATGTGTGGGGGTATCATCAGTGCCTACGTGTAGCTCTCGGCACCACTCGTCTGACTTCCCCAGGGAGGGGTAAGAACTGGCAGTAGGCGGTGAGATCAGGGGAACGGCCTCGTGGATGGTGTAGGGATCTAGAGTGAGCAACTTGGCAAGGGTAGCGTACCGGGGAAGCCTAACCTCTTCCTCCCCGCAGTTCAGCACCCTCACAGGCACTCTCCCCTTCTTGACGTCTACCACCCCTCGGGCGGCCATTACTGTGGGCCAGTGTTCGGAGGGCATGGGCTCTATCATGGCGGGGTAGTCACGCCCCTGGGGCCCTACCGCTGCCCTACACCAAATCATCATCTCACTCCTGGGAGGCACAATCAAAGGGGCCGCATCCATCACTCTCACCCCACCAATCTCTCCTCCTGTCGAGTTCACATGCTGGCGATACATCAGGGCCCGGATCTCACGCTGCACAGCTCTCTGTCGGCTCCCCGCCACCGTGGCGGCCAGTTGCTGCTGCAGTCAGCACATCACTCATACAGTGCTCCATCACATTAGTCCCAGCACTACCTTCGGGTTATGATCACTGGGTTCATTCATTATCACAATCATTCCCTGGTGCTGCAGTTCAGCTCGCCCCACAGTCATGGCCACTTGTTTGTACCCTACTGGAGTCAATGGGAGTCCATCAGCGGCAATCAGTGTCATACTGCCATCTGGGGGGGCTAGTTCGTCCTTTCCCCAATATCGTTGATACAGTGTGTATGGTATTGTGGTTACCTGTGATCCAGTGTCCAGGAGAGCCATCACCGGTATGCCGTCCACAGCCACGGGGATGATGGGCCGGGCTCCAATGTACTGGTCCCGCCAGTCAGGGGGGACATGGGGTTCTACTCCTGAGGATTGGCCCGTGGCCCCAGGGGTTGCTCGTTTAACGGACACCGTCGAGAGTAGTGGCCGGGCTTGCTGCACCTGTAACAAATCGGAGGTCCATACCGTGAGTCATTGGCCCTTCTCCGCTGCATCCAGGGGACGTCCTCGGGGCTGTCGGCGAGCTGCATCTTCCCCGGGGGCTGGGACCTGGTCGGAGGCTGGAGTGCGGCGAGGATCTTGGCGAGGTCCCCATCCATGCGGCGGACGTAGGCAGCCAGTTCCTCCATCATTCCGCTTGGGGCTGCAGATACCGGAGGCGTTGGGAGGGCAGGGGCCACCACGACGGGAGCCATCTCAGCTGGCCATGGGGCGGCCTCAGGGACTTCCGATGCTGGGGGCTGCAGAGCTTTAATGGCCCGTTCCTTTAACACGGCAAAGCCCACATCAGGGTGTTCTAGGGCCCATAGCCAGAGTTGTTTGCGGTCCTCCGAGGACCTCATCCCCTGTACAAACTGCTCCACTAACATTTTGTTGCTGTCCGCATCGTTGATGGTGTCTACCCGCTTCAGTGTGCGGAGGGCGGTTTGCAGACGCAAGGCGTAGTCCCGAATGCTATCCGCGGGCCGTTGCCGGCATTGATAAAACTGCATCCGCAGCTCAGCTTTGGTACGGGTCTCGAAAGCAGTCTGTAACTTCTCAAAGATGGTGGCTACAGAGGACCGGTCCCCCTCCGCCCAGGTCTCCGCCTCCTGCTCAGCCGCGCAGGTTAGCTGCCCCAGCACTACCGCTGCATGTTGCTTATCAGTTAGGGGGTACAATTCCAGTAGCGGGCTAAGCTTCTTCCGGAAGACCTGCAACGCGTCAGATCTCCCATCGTACTGCGGCGGCCAGGTAGCTCCGGGCACATAGGGCAAGGAGAACGGCATCACCTGAGCGAGAGCTGGGGCCACGGCGCCCCCCGCCAGTGCGGCCGGGACCTGGGCGGGCCCATTCCCATCCACGGGTGCCACTGCGGCTGCGACCGCCGCTCCTCCAGCGGCTCCGTCGGGCGCAGACATCTTGTTTCCGTCCCCCTTAGTCTTTTTCCGGCTCCTCCTCTACAGGGGCGGGGTTTCGGCTTTCGCGCCTCCACTGCTCGAGGAGACGCTCGAGCGGGGATTTTTCGTGCCCAAAATGGCGGCTTCTCAAAATTTTCGGCCGGACACCTCCGCCGGTCACAAGGCGCACCTCTACCAGATGGCAGAGTGGTAAGATCCTGTTCGTGACGCCACGTTGTCGCGGGCGGGGAGGGGACGCTGCGCTCACCACGCTCGGGTCCGGCGCTGCTGCTTCGCTTGCTGCTCGGTGGCTCGAGCGGTGGGCCGGATCCCGGGGACTCGAGCGGCGCTCCTCGCCCGTGAATGAAAAGATGAATGGTTTTGGGGATTTATTGTCTGTGACGTCACCCACGGTTGTGGTGAGGTTGTGACACCACCGCTGCTCTGGACGGGGATCCTGGGAGCGATGACAGGGAGCAGCTTGGATGTTGTTTTTCCCCTCCGTGGGTAGGGGGGTTGGTGGTCCCGGGGCCCGGTGTGGGAGGAATGGCAGGCGGGTTAGGGGGCCTGGTGAGGTGCAGGGTCGCAAGGGCTGCACGGTGCCGCACGGCACGGTGGTACTCACTCAGCCAATGACGAATGCAAAGTATCCGGTAAAACAAATGGCTGGATGGACGGGTCCCACAGGCGGCTGCGGTGGTTCTTCTCCCGGTAGGTTGGTGGTGACTGCCTTTCCCTGCACCTGTGTTATGTTCTCGGTTCTGGTGGCTTCCCACCGGTAACCCGCTCCCCAGCTTAGATGGATGCTGAGGGAGCCCCTTTTGCCCGCAGGCTCTGGCCCTGGGAACTGAACGGTGACTGTGTTTCCCTTCACGGTGTGAGCTGTTGCCTTCAATCGGGACTTGGCTGCTGGGAAACCCCGGAGGTTCCCTTCGCTAACGGATTTGACCGGTTTTACGGCGACTCCTAGCCTGGTCGGGGTCCGTAGGCCCTGCCGAATGGTGCTGGCTTCTCTTCGCTCCCCGATCCGGTACCGGCGTGCCACCGCCCGTCCCCGGTCCTTACGGTTCACGTCAATCAGCTCCTCCTGCAGACGGTCACCACCGTCTGCCAACCTTGCTGTATGTGCCAGGGCCACGCACCCGGACAGGGTCAGTCTCCTCCACTGCCACCTCACTCCTCCACTTCAACTCAACTAACTCTGACTTCCTTTTCCCGCCTCCAGGACTGTGAACTCCTCGGTGGGTGGGGTCAACCGCCTGGCTCCACCCCCTGGTGTGGATATCAGCCCCTGGAGGGAGGCAACAAGGATTTTTGTTTGACCTAGATGTGCCTAGCCGGGGTGTGGGGTGTGTTGTTGCAGTACCTGTGACGTCCTGGCTTGTCCAGGGCGCCACAACACTACCGGATTTAAGGAACACATCTAAGGACTGTTGTTGCATTTTCCTTGGTGTCGGATTGCTGGGTGGCGCCCCGGATCTGTTTTCTTTGTGTGGACTCATTGTGGACTCTAAAGAATCATTTGGATATTGGATGTTTTATGCTCCCTGCGTCAATAAAATTTGTTGGATCGTTCATCGGCCTGGTGTCCCTGCCTGCTCTGTCTCATACCCCGTCACACCTTCACCTAATGAGCCCAGTGCTAGAGGACATTCACGCTCAGTCACCTCCACCTAATGAGCCCAGTGCTGGAGGACATTCACGCTCAGTCACCTCCACCTAATGAGCCCAGTGCTGGAGGACACACACGCTCAGTCACCTCCACCTAATGAGCCCAGTGCTGGAGGACACACACGCTCAGTCACCTCCACCTAATGAGCCCAGTGCTGGAGGACACACACGCTCAGTCACCTCCACCTAATGAGCCCAGTGCTGGAGGACACACACGCTCAGTCACCTCCACCTAATGAGCCCAGTGCTGGAGGACATTCACGCTCAGTCACCTCCACCTAATGAGCCCAGTGCTGGGTGACACACACGCTCAGTCACCTCCACCTAATGAGCCCAGTGCTGGAGGACACACACGCTCAGTCACCTCCACCTAATGAGCCCAGTGCTGGAGGACACTCACGCTCAATCACCTCCACCTAATGAGCCCAGTGCTGGAGGACACACATGCTCAGTCACCTCCACGTAATTAGCCCAGTGCTGGAGGACACTCACGCTTAGTCAGTTTCTGTGTAGTGATCTTCGGGGCTTCCTTCCACCTTGTTGTCCCTTATTTATTAGGTTGGGGTATATTTCAGCTCTGCGTTTAGCGTGTAGGAGCAGTGTCATGATCCAGGCCGCCTTTTCCCTGCTGCTGGTTACACCCAGCTCTGGCCTGGTCATGTCAGGGGTTAACTTCCCTTGCCTCGCTCTGGATCCCAGGATGCTATATATTGCCTCTCTACCTATGGGTCAGTGCCAGTGATATTCCTGCCTTGCAGTGTGAATACTGGTTCTGGTGAGTGTTCCCGATCTGTCCTGCCTCCCTGCTGCTGTGTCCTGCCTCCCTGCTGCTGTGTCCTGCCTCCCTGCTACTGTGTCCTGCCTCCCTGCTGCTGTGTCCTGCCTCCCTGCTGCTGTGTCCTGCCTCCCTGCTACTGTGTTCTGCCTCCCTGCTGCTGTGTCCTGCCTCCCTGCTACTGTGTCCTGCCTCCCTGCTGCTGTGTCCTGCCTCCCTGCTGCTGTGTCCTGCCTCCCTGTTACTGTGTTCGGCCTCCCTGCTGCTGTGTCCTGCCTCCCTGCTACTGTGTCCTGCCTCCCTGCTGCTGTGTCCTGCCTCCCTGCTGCTGTGTCCTGCCTCCCTGCTGCTGTGTCCTGCCTCCCTGCTACTGTGTTCTGCCTCCCTGCTGCTTTGTCCTGCCTCCCTGCTGCTGTGTCCTGCCTCCCTGCTGCTGTGTCCTGCCTCCCTGCTGCTGTGTCCTGCCTCCCTGCTGCTGTGTCCTGCCTCCCTGCTGCTGTGTCCTGCCTCCCTGCTGCTGTGTCCTGCCTCCCTGCTGCTGTGTCCTGCCTCCCTGCTGCTGTGTCCTGCCTCCCTGCTGCTGTGTCCTGCCTCCCTGCTGCTGTGTCCTGCCTCCCTGCTGCTGTGTCCTGCCTCCCTGCTGCTGTGTCCTGCCTCCCTGCTGCTGTGTCCTGCCTCCCTGCTGCTGTGTCCTGCCTCCCTGCTGCTGTGTCCTGCCTCCCTGCTGCTGTGTCCTGCCTCCCTGCTGCTGTGTCCTGCCTCCCTGCTGCTGTGTCCTGCCTCCCTGCTGCTGTGTCCTGCCTCCCTGCTGCTGTGTCCTGCCTCCCTGCTGCTGTGTCCTGACCTGTACCCTCCCCCGTTCGTCTGCCTGGCCCAGTCCCTGACTTCCCGCTCCCGTCTGTTGTTTGTGTTCTCCTCTGCATTCCTGATCTCCCGGCTTCTGACTCGGTTCTGTTTTCTGACTTGATTTTGATCCTCCCCTTGCAGTGACTTTCCTGGCTAGACCTTGGCTGCTTGACTACTCTTTTGCCCCCTGGTGATCCGCCTGTCCCCATTGCTGCAGTTACTGTGCTGTACTTCAGCTGCCTTTCTGTTACAGTATTTCTTTGTCTCTCCTTCACTACTCTGCTGCCACCTAGTGGGGATATGCTGTACTGCGTCTTACTAGCCTTTATACAGTGTGATAAGCAGTATACTGTCTTTCCTAATCTTTTCCTTTACTGTGACACATAAAACTCCAGTCCTGACCAATCTGCCTCAGTATATGGTGGTGACTCGCCCGCCCCAGGGCCTTAGGTGACTCGGTGTCAGGCTGGACTAGTCCGGGGTAGTCAGCGGTGGCGGGGCCTGACTCCGTGACCCTGGTGGAGTCAATTAATGTGGCGGTATTGGGGGAGATGGTAATAAAGTCTATATAAGATTCGTGACGCCACCTGTGGATTGTGGATTTGGAGCCGCAGCTGCTGGGAGGGACCTCCGGGGCGGGTGTTGTGGCAGCTGAGGTGTTTCTTGCTCCCCACAGGTGGAGCGGGTACCCCGGGGCAACCGTGTGTAAAGTCTATGGTGGATGTTGATGAGGTGAAGGACAAAGCAGACGACACGGGGCTTGCAGTCACGATGTTTTACTCACTGTTAGCGGTTCTTTACAAGCTGCAACATCGCTGCCGATTTATCGTCGGGGTCACGTCGTTAGTGACGCACATCCGGTAGCGACATCGCAACGTGTGATACAAATGAGCGACGATCAACGAGCGCAAAAACGTGCAAAATCGTTGCTCGTTGACACGTGGTTCATTTCCATAATATCGGTGCAGCTGCAGTGGCGATGTTGTTTGTCGTTCCTGTGGCCCCATACATCGCTGTGTGTGACACCGCGGGAGCGACGAACCTCTCCTTACCTGCTTCCACTGGCAATGCGGAAGGAAGGAGGTGGGCGGGATGTTCCGGTCGCTCATCTCCGCCCCTCCACTTCTATTGGGCGGCGGTTCAGTGACACTGCTGTGACATCGCTGTGTGTGACACCGCGGGAGCGAGGAACCTCTCCTTACCTGCGTCCACTGGCAATGCGGAAGGAAGGAGGTGGGCGGGATGTTCCGGTCGCTCATCTCCGCCCCTCCACTTCTATTGGGCGGCGGTTCAGTGACACTGCTGTGACATCGCTGTGTGTGACACCGCGGGAGCGAGGAACCTCTCCTTACCTGCGTCCACTGGCAATGCGGAAGGAAGGAGGTGGGCGGGATGTTCCGGTCGCTCATCTCCGCCCCTCCACTTCTATTGGGCGGCGGTTCAGTGACACTGCTGTGACATCGCTGTGTGTGACACCGCGGGAGCGAGGAACCTCTCCTTACCTGCGTCCACTGGCAATGCGGAAGGAAGGAGGTGGGCGGGATGTTCCGGTCGCTCATCTCCTGCCCTCCACTTCTATTGGGCGGCGGTTCAGTGACACTGCTGTGACATCGCTGTGTGTGACACCGCGGGAGCGAGGAACCTCTCCTTACCTGCGTCCACTGGCAATGCGGAAGGAAGGAGGTGGGCGGGATGTTCCGGTCGCTCATCTCCTGCCCTCCACTTCTATTGGGCGGCGGTTCAGTGACACTGCTGTGACATCGCTGTGACACTGAACTCCTTAGGAAGGAGGCGGTCGCCGGCCTGAGCGATGTCGCAGAGCAGGTGCGTGTGACGCTGCTGTAATGATAATGTTCGCTACGGCAGCGATCACCACATATCGGCCATACGACGGGGGCGGGGACTATCACGCTCGACATCGGCAGCAAATGCTAGCGCTATCGCAGCGTGTACAGTGCCCCTTAAGGCTAAGCCACACGGTGAGAAAAACAGTGCGAGTGGAGTGCGATAAAACATGGCATTCCCCTCGGACCAATTCTAGCCTGTGTGTCAGCACACATGAGCGATAGTTTTCTCAGCCCTAATCGGACCGAGAAAACAATCGCAGCATGCTGCAACTGTAAGCTGAGACTCTTTCTCTCGCACCCATTCAAGTGAATGGGGCGAGAGAAAAATCGCACTGCACTCGCGGTACACCGGTGTACTGCTAGTGCAGTGCGAGAATGGCTATAGCCGACTACACAGGCGAGAGGGAGAGAAATCCCTCCGTCCCCTCCTGAGTGCCGGCCCCCCGCAGCTGAGGTCTGCTCGCACGAACGGACCTCAGTTGCAAGGACACAGGCATGACACTCGGCTCTGCTGTACTGCCAGCACGAGCCGAGTGCCATGCGAGGGGATCGCAGTAGTCCCCGTGTGGCCCCAGCCTTAGTCTCACAGTTGCACTGACCGGTTACCCGTGGTATGCTGTTCCGGACCTCCACCGATCCCGAGCAGGTCAAAGGTCAGTACCGGTGCACCCCTCAATGTGCCTTCCCTGGCTGTCTCACTAGCACCGAGCCTGTCCAAAGGGTGGCTGACCTCGGTCCTCTTATTGCCCCCCCTTGCAGGTGGTGGGTGGCAGGTTGTGGCCTCGGGTGCCTGACGCAACCTCCCGAGCCGTCGGATTACTAAAGGGAAATGTTTTCCTCCTTTAGTCTGGGGACCGTCCCCGTTATTGCGACCAGATTCCTCCACCCCGGTGTTCTTGGTGGAACAAGTCCACGGAGGCCTCCCGCACATCCGTGGCACTCTGGAACCCTTTTCCTCGGTGTCACCTGGACCTAGCAGGGCCCCAGGGTCTTCACCACAAAACCCAGTCTCCTCACTCCTTTCCCTCAGACTTCCTGTCACAGACCCCGGGCTCTTCTCTGACTGACTGCCCACACTGCCTCACACTGCCTCACACTGCCTCACACTGCTCACACTGCCTCACACTGCCTCACACTGCCTCACACTGCCTCACACTGCCCACACTGCCCACACTGCCTCACACTGCCCACACTGCCTCACACTGCCCACACTGCCTCACACTGCCCACACTGCCTCACACTGCCCACACTGCCTCACACTGCCTCACACTGCCTCACACTGCTCACACTGCCTCACACTGCCTCACACTGCCTCACACTGCCTCACACTGCCCACACTGCCTCACACTGCCTCACACTGCCTCACACTGCCCACACTGCCTCACACTGCCTCACACTGCCTCACACTGCCTCACACTGCCTCACACTGCCCACACTGCCTCACACTGCCTCACACTGCCTCACACTGCCCACACTGCCTCACACTGCCCACACTGCCTCACACTGCCTCACACTGCCTCACACTGCCTCACACTGCCTCACACTGCCCACACTGCCTCACACTGCCTCACACTGCCTCACACTGCCCACACTGCCTCACACTGCCTCACACTGCCCACACTGCCTCACACTGCCCACACTGCCTCACACTGCCTCACACTACCTCACACTGCCTCACACTGCCCACACTGCCTCACACTGCCCACACTGCCTCACACTGCCCACACTGCCTCACACTGCCTCACACTGCCTCACACTGCCTCACACTGCCTCACACTGCCCACACTGCCTCACACTGCCTCACACTGCCTCACACTGCCTCACACTGCCTCACACTGCCCACACTGCCTCACACTGCCCACACTGCCTCACACTGCCTCACACTGCCCACACTGCCTCACACTGCCTCACACTGCCCACACTGCCTCACACTGCCTGGCCCAAACGTGAACTAACCGGTTTTCCCAACTACCCCACTGACTCCTCCCACCCTCCCTCTGCCAGGCTCCACCCCTCCCTCTGCCAGGCTCCACCCCTCCCTCTGCCAGGCTCCACCCCTCCAGGCCAGTGAATGGGCCCCATAACCAGGTACACTGGTCGCTGCTCCCAGCATTAATGGGGTATCTGCCTGACACCCTGACCCAGCATGTGTCCTAACGAATGGTGTGTGCAGGTTTTGTCTGTGTAGATGACCCCTTCCTACCCAGGATGGGGCTCCACACCTCTGGCTGAGGTGCAGTACCTCTGTGGTGACCAAAGCCTCAGGGGCGCCACATGATGTCAGAGCGCAGCACTGGAGAAGGAACTCCGAACTGTATAGAGCACAAAAACCTGCGTCCTTACAACGTCCTAATGATAGGAGCAGCCGCAGACCGGAAGCACGGAGTGGCATGAAGCAGCAGAGTAAAACACCCGGCTCATGACCCTCAGCAGTGCCCACAGAGAGCAGAGCGCGGCAGCAACAGTGCCCACAGAGAGCAGAGCGCGGCAGCAGCAGTACCCACAGAGAGCAGAGCGCGGCAGCAACAGTGCCCACAGAGAGCAGAGCGCAGCAGCAGCAGTGCCCACAGAGAGCAGAGCGCGGCAGCAACAGTGCCCACAGAGAGCAGAGCGCAGCAGCAGCAGTACCCACAGAGAGCAGAGTGCGGCAGCAGCAGTGCCCACAGAGAGCAGAGCACAGCAGCAGCAGTGCCCACAGAGAGCAGAGTGCGGCAGCAACAGTGCCCACAGAGAGCAGAGCACAGCAGCAGCAGTGCCCACAGAGAGCAGAGCGCGGCAGCAGCAGTGCCCACAGAGAGCAGAGCGCAGCAGCAGCAGTGCCCACAGAGAGCAGAGCACAGCAGCAGCAGTGCCCACAGAGAGCAGAGCACAGCAGCAGCAGTGCCCACAGAGAGCAGAGCGCGGTAGCAGCAGTGCCCACAGAGAGCAGAGCGCGGCAGCAGCAGAGCCCACAGAGAGCAGAGCGCGGCAGCAGCAGCAGTGCCCACAGAGAGCAGAGCGCGGCAGCAGCAGTGCCCACAGAGAGCAGAGCACAGCAGCAGCAGTGCCCACAGAGAGCAGAGCGCGGCAGCAGCAGTGCCCACAGAGAGCAGAGCGCGGCAGCAGCAGAGCCCACAGAGAGCAGAGTGCGGCAGCAGCAGTGCCCACAGAGAGCAGAGCGCGGCAGCAGCAGCAGAGCCCACAGAGAGCAGAGCGCGGCAGCAGCAGAGCCCACAGAGAGCAGAGTGCGGCAGCAGCAGTGCCCACAGAGAGCAGAGCGCGGCAGCAGCAGCAGTGCCCACAGAGAGCAGAGCGCGGCAGCAGCAGTGCCCACAGAGAGCAGAGCGCGGCAGCAGTGCCCACAGAGAGCAGAGCGCGGCAGCAGCAGTGCCCACAGAGAGCAGAGCGCGGCAGCAGCAGTGCCCACAGAGAGCAGAGCGCGGCAGCAGCAGTGCCCACAGAGAGCAGAGCACAGCAGCAGCAGTGCCCACAGAGAGCAGAGCGCGGCAGCAGCAGTGCCCACAGAGAGCAGAGCACAGCAGCAGTTCCCACAGAGAGCAGAGCACAGCAGCAGCAGTGCCCACAGAGAGCAGAGCGCAGCAGCAGCAGTGCCCACAGAGAGCAGAGTGCGGCAGCAGCAGTGCCCACAGAGAGCAGAGCACAGCAGCAGCAGTGCCCACAGAGAGCAGAGCACAGCAGCAGTTCCCACAGAGAGCAGAGCACAGCAGCAGCAGTGCCCACAGAGAGCAGAGTGCGGCAGCAGCAGTGCCCACAGAGAGCAGAGCACAGCAGCAGCAGTGCCCACAGAGAGCAGAGCACAGCAGCAGCAGTTCCCACAGAGAGCAGAGCACAGCAGCAGCAGTGCCCACAGAGAGCAGAGCGCAGCAGCAGCAGTGCCCACAGAGAGCAGAGTGCGGCAGCAGCAGTGCCCACAGAGAGCAGAGCACAGCAGCAGCAGTGCCCACAGAGAGCAGAGTGCGGCAGCAGCAGTGCCCACAGAGAGCAGAGCGCGGCAGCAGCAGTGCCCACAGAGAGCAGAGCGCAGCAGCAGCAGTGCCCACAGAGAGCAGAGCGCGGCAGCAGCAGCAGTGCCCACAGAGAGCAGAGCGCGGCAGCAGCAGTGCCCACAGAGAGCAGAGCACAGCAGCAGCAGTGCCCACAGAGAGCAGAGCGCAGCAGCAGCAGTGCCCACAGAGAGCAGAGCGCAGCAGCAGCAGTGCCCACAGAGAGCAGAGCGCAGCAGCAGCAGTGCCCACAGAGAGCAGAGCGCAGCAGCAGTGCCCACAGAGTGGAGCAGGGCAGCAATCCACAGGAGTTTTCCCCGATGCTGCGCTCTGCAGTGGCAGCTCTCATTACATACGTGGCCCAGACCACAGACAACATCTGGGGAAGAAAGGTTCCCGAACTTTGTTTTATTGAGGTTTTAGTAATTGACCCTCACATAATGTCAGAGCCGCCATTGCACAGTATCAATAGAAAATGCACCCACAAAGTAAAGACGGGGACCACACCGCCACAATGTTCCACAGGGACTAACAATCCCAGCAGTATCACAGCCACACAGACCACGAGAGCGAAGGAGTCCGTGTCCTGCAGACGATAGGCTATAAGAGGGTCATAGATACGGGGAGCGAAGCCAAATGTGTCAGCACCCCGCGGCCGCCGGAGTCCCACACACTGTCACCACACCCGAGCAATGACCCTTCTGTGGGTGTAGGACCGGAGCTCCTCGTTATGGGCTTCATGCACAATGCCCTGACACCTTACATAGAGCTGTCTGTGGGTGTAGGGTCGAAGCTCCTCGTTATGGGCTTCATGCACAATGCCCTGACACCTTACATAGAGCTGTCTGTGGGTGTAGGGTCGAAGCTCCTCGTTATGGGCTTCATGCACAATGCCCTGACACCTTACATAGAGCTGTCTGTGGGTGTAGGACCGGAGCTCCTCGTTATGGGCTTCATGCACAATGCCCTGACACCTTACATAGAGCTGTCTGTGGGTGTAGGGTCGGAGCTCCTCGTTATGGGCTTCATGCACAATGCCCTGACACCTTACATAGAGCTGTCTGTGGGTGTAGGGCCGGAGCTCCTCGTTATGGGCTTCATGCACAATGCCCTGACACCTTACATAGAGCTGTCTGTGGATGTAGGGTCGGAGCTCCTCGTTATGGGCTTCATGCACAATGTAATGACACCTTACATAGAGCTGTCTGTGGGTGTAGGATCGGAGCTCCTCGTTATGGGCTTCATGCACAATGTCCTGACACCTTACATAGAGCTGTCTGTGGGTGTAGGACCGGAGCTCCTCGTTATGGGCTTCATGCACAATGCCCTGACACCTTACATAGAGCTGTCTGTGGATGTAGGATCAGAGCTCCTCGTTATGGGCTTCATGCACAATGCCCTGACACCTTACATAGAGCTGTCTGTGGGTGTAGGATCAGAGCTCCTCGTTATGGGCTTCATGCACAATGCCCTGACACCTTACATAGAGCTGTCTGTGGGTGTAGGATCAGAGCTCCTCATTATGGGCTTCATGCACAATGCCCTGACACCTTACATAGAGCTGTCTGTGGGTGTAGGATCGGAGTTCCTCGTTATGGGCTTCATGCACAATGTAATGACACCTTACATAGAGCTGTCTGTGGGTGTAGGGTCGAAGCTCCTCGTTATGGGCTACATGCACAATGTCCTGACACCTTACATAGAGCTGTCTGTGGATGTAGGGTCAGAGCTCCTCGTTATGGGCTTCATGCACAATGTAATGACACCTTACATAGAGCTGTCTGTGGGTGTAGGGTCAGAGCTCCTTGTTATGGGCTTCATGCACAATGTCCTGACACCTTACATAGAGCTGTCTGTGGGTGTAGGGCCGGAGCTCCTCGTTATGGGCTACATGCACAATGTCATGACACCTTACATAGAGCTGTCTGTGGGTGTAGGATCAGAGCTCCTCGTTATGGGCTTCATGCACAATGCCCTGACACCTTACATAGAGCTGTCTGTGGGTGTAGAGCCGGAGCTCCTCGTTATGGGCTTCATGCACAATGTAATGACACCTTAGATAGAGCTGTCTGTGGGTGTAGGGCCGGAGCTCCTCGTTATGGGCTTTATGCACAATGCCCTGACACCTTACATAGAGCTGTCTGTGGGTGTAGGGTCGGAGCTCCTCGTTATGGGTTACATGTACAATGTCCTGACACCTTACATAGAGCTGTCTGTGGGTGTAGGGCCGGAGCTCCTCGTTATGGGCTTCATGCACAATGTCCTGACACCTTTCATAGAGCTGTCTGTGGGTGTAGGGTCAGAGCTCCTCGTTATGGGCTTCATGCACAATGTCCTGACACCTTTCATAGAGCTGTCTGTGGGTGTAGGGCCGGAGCTCCTCGTTATGGGCTTCATGCACAATGCCCTGACACCTTACATAGAGGTGTGTGTGGGTGTAGGGCCGGAGCTCCTCGTTATGGGCTTCATGCACAATGTCCTGACACCTTACATAGAGCTGTCTGTGGGTGTAGGGTCGGAGCTCCTCGTTATGGGCTTCATGCACAATGTCCTGACACCTTACATAGAGCTGTCTGTGGGTGTAGGGCCGGAGCTCCTCGTTATGGGCTTCATGCACAATGTCCTGACACCTTACATAGAGCTGTCTGTGGGTGTAGGGCCGGATCTCCTCGTTATGGGCTTCATGCACAATGTCCTGACACCTTTCATAGAGCTGTCTGTGGGTGTAGGGCCGGAGCTCCTCGTTATGGGCTTCATGCACAATGTCCTGACACCTTTCATAGAGCTGTCTGTGGGTGTAGGGTCGGAGCTCCTCGTTATGGGCTTCATGCACAATGTCCTGACACCTTACATAGAGCTAATAAAAACCGGAGAAACACGAGTATATTGCTTGCAAAAATGATTTTATTGATAACAATGGCAATTAAAAAACCCCCAATGGGTTAAGGAGAAGTGAAGAAAGAAGGTGAAAAAAGGGACCAGGAAAAATGGTTGTAAGCCAATCAGGGGTATAAATGTGTCCGGCCAATACAGGGACAATAAATACAATAAATTGCACAAAGCCCAGGTAAAAAGTTAATAGGACGGACACAAGTTAGATAAATAACATATATAAAGTGCCTGTGTATAAAAGGGATGTAAAGAAGGACTGTATGTGCATGCCAGAGCTAAAGTGCTCACAGTATAACCGGCGCCTCCAAATAAAGGTGCACAATTCAGTAATAATAGAAGTCTCAAAAGACACAGGCAACCATCAGAGTATATCAGCAAACCATAGATCCTGGGCCCAAGAGAAAGCCCCTACGTACGTTTCACCAGAGTGAGGTAACCAGCAGCTTCATCAGGGGAAGACAGAATAGTGATCCCAGGATGCGGTGTGCACTGCTGTAAACCCTCCATCTAATGCCATAATAGCGATCAGCTGTACGTGCATTCAGACACTGCTGGAGCGGCGCATGCGTGCAATGTCCTCATCACCCCATCCACCGGATCCAGCCGTCCGGGCACAACGCGCACGCGGCACGGCAACGGCCATGACGCCTGCGCCTGCGCAGAGGCCCTCAGGACGCCGAGGACGGAGGGCGGGGGGAGAGGAGCATGAACGCACGCGCACAGGCAGTGTATTATAGTAGAAGTCCGGACATGCAGGGGGAAATAGACATAGAGGAATACAATGCCACAGATAACATTATTAGTGACAGCAGCACATGTAGAAAGGCGGCAATTACTCCAGAGCCATATCATATTTGCATGTCCATTTTCTTCAAGCCCTCAGAAACAGCCGATGCCATGACATGATGGGAGTCAAGACAAGAAAATCATCATGGTGACTGAGAGAAAAGTAGACGGTGTCTTTGTGGAGGAGGACATGTATTTTGTCACAGCAGATGTGGAGACGTTGTATACTATCATTAGACACGAGGATGGTGTGGCAGAGGTGCGTTTTTATCTGGAGGCTGCCGGTCGGGATGGCGGGATGGTCGATTTGGTTGTGGAGCTCCTCCGTTTTGCCCTGACGCATAATTTCTTTGTTTTTAAGGATGTCTTTTATCTTCAGCAGCGCGGCACTGCGATGGGCGCGGCCTGTGCGCCTTCGTACGCCAACCTCTTCCTGGGGTACTGGGAGAGGTTGGTTTTTGGTGACGGAGGCCAGTGCCCATGTGCATTGCTGGCTGCGTTTTATTGATGACATTTTTATGATTTGGCAGGGCACAACGGGGGAGCTTGAGCTTTTTATGCAGAATCTCAACCGCAATGATTTTGGTATCAGGTTAACATACAAATACAGCAAAACCCATATAGATTTTCTTGATATCAACATTGCGGTTGATTGATGTATCATAGTATCATAGTTTAAGGTTGAAGGGAGACTCTAAGTCCATCTAGTTCACCCCGTAGCCTAACATGTTGATCCAGAGGAAGGGAAAAAAACCCCAATGTGTCAAATAAGCTCCAATGGGGAAAACATTTCCTTCCTTCGTCCACATCCGGCAATCAGACTAGTTCCCTGGATCAATACCCTGTCATAAAATCTAATATACATAACTGGTAATATTATATTTTTCAGGAAAGGCATCCAGGCTCTGCTTAATGTTAGTAGTGAATCACTCATTACAACATCATGCGGCAGAGAGCTCCATAGTCTCACTGCTCGTACAGTAAAGAATCCTCGTCTGTGATTATGATTAAACCTTCTTTCCTCAAGACGTAGCGGATGCCCCCGTGTTCCAGTCACAGGCCTAGGTGTAAAAAGATCTTTGGAAAGGTCTCTGTACTGTCCCCTCATATATTTATACATTGTGATTAGATCCCCCCTAAGCCTTCGTTTTTCCTGTCTTGGTATTGCAGCCCCCCCATTCCTCTAATAATCTTGGTGGTCTTCTCTGCACCCTCCAGTTCAGCTATGTCCTTCTTATATATCGGTGACCAGAATTGTACACAGTATATAAGTGCGGTCGCACTAGTGACTTGTACAGAGGTAGAACTATATTTTTTTCATGAACACTTCTACCTCTTTTAATACATCCCATTATTTTATTAGCCCTGGCAGCAGCTGCCTGACACTGGCCACTAAAGTGAAGTTTACCATCCCCCCATACACCCAAGTCTTTTTCTGTGTCTGTTTTACCCAGTGTTCTACAATTAAGTACATAATCATAAATGTTATTTCCTCTACCCAAGTGCATGACCTTACATTTATCTACATTAAACTTCAATTGCCACATCTCAGCCCAATCCTCCAATTTACATAAATCTCCCTGTAATATAAAATTATCCTCCTCTGTATTGATTACCCTGCAGAGTTTAGTATCATCTGCAAATATTGAAATTCTACTCCGCATGCCCCCAACAAGGTCATTTATAAATATGTTGAATAGAAGCGGGCCCAATACTGACCCCTGTGGTACCCCACTATGAACTGAGACCCAGTCCGAGTACGTACCATTAATAACCACTCTTTGTTTCCTATCACTGAGCCAGTTTTTAACCCAGTTACACATATTTTCCCCTATCCCCATTATTCTCATTTTATGTACCAACCTTTTGTGTGGCACCGTATCAAAAGCTTTTGAAAAGTCCATATACACAACATCCACTGCATTTCCCTGGTCCAGGCTTGAACTTACCTCTTCATAGAAGCTGATCAGTTTGACAGGATCGATCCCTCATAAACCCATGTTGATCCTCTGTCATAAGGTTATTTTTCTTGAGATACTCCAGTATAGCATCTCTCAAGAAACCCTCAAGGATTTTACCAACCGTAGAGGTTAAACTTACCGGCCTATAATTTCCCGGCTCAGTTTTTGTCCCCTTTTTGAATATTGGCACCACATTTGCTATGCGCCAGTCCTGCGGTACCGACCCTGTTATTAAGGAATCTGAGAAGATTAAAAATAATGGTCTATCTATCACAGAACTCAATTCCTGTAGTACTCTGGGGTGTAGCCTCTGGGCCCGGAGATTTGTCAACCTTAGTGATAAATAAGTGAAAAGTGAAAATATGTAAAAGTGTAATATGGTACAAACTGATGTTTTTAGGAAGAGTACCTCAACTAATGCATTCTTGCATGCCTCTTCAGCCCATGGCCCCTCGACCATCCGAGCCATCCCCACGGGCCAGTTTTTGCGCATGAAGCGCATTTGTTCCACCTCGGAAAAATTTGAGGTACAATCAACTGATTTGCGTCACCGCTTTTTGGAGAGAGGTTATAGTAAACGCAATATTAAACATGGGTATCTAAGAGCTAAAAACACTCCTCGCAACGAGTTATTGCAGTATAAAAAGAGAACCTCTGTACAAGATCCGGAGATTAGATTCATCAGTACCTACAACGCACAGTGGGACATTATGCGTTCTGTCCTCAAACGGCATTGGCCGGTCCTTAGAACGGACCCCGTCCTGTCCAGTCTCCTTACAGACTCTCCATCTATGACCTCCCGGAGGGCGCCGAATCTGCGAGATGCACTGGTTCACAGCCACTACATTCCTCCCATCAGGAATCCCTTTGGTAGTCGGGGACCGAATCATGGTTGCTTTCCATGTGGCCACTGCGTGGCGTGCCTCAATGTCCTTCGTTGTGCCACTTTTCACTCCGCCGATGGCGGACGTGTCTTCGGGATTAGACATCACATCTCATGTGGCACAAGTCATGTGGTCTATTTTGCCACGTGTGCATGCTCCCTCATCTACGTCGGTCTCTCGTGAGCTCCGGGTACGGGTGAGGGAGCATGTGAGGGATATTGGGGCAGCCAGGTCAGTGGAAGATGCCTCTCTCCGTAAGACACTGCCACGTCACTTCTTGAACCATCACAATTGTGACCCTAGTTCACTGAAGGTGAGGGGCATCGATGTTATCCATGGCGGCAACAGAGGTGGAAACCTTAAAAAACCTTTGGCCCGCTGTGACGCGAGGTGGATTGCGGGACCCTCACCCCAGAAGCTCTTAATGAGAACATTAGCTTCTCATCCTTTTTATCAGCCCCTTTTATTAGTGCTTGGTTTTGCTCTGGTTTTCAGTTTCTTCCCCTTGGGTTTATTATATATATTTTTCTTTTCACTTCTTTCTTTTTCTTCCCTGGATGTTTTTTGATATTATTATCTGTTCTTAATAATTAGATTTTTTTCTATTATTTTTTCTTTTCAGATGTACTTTTCTCTCAGTCACCATGATGATTTTCTTGTCTTGACTCCCATCATGTCATGGCATCGGCTGTTTCTGAGGGCTTGAAGAAAATGGACATGCAAATATGATATGGCTCTGGAGTAATTGCCGCCTTTCTACATGTGCTGCTGTCACTAATAATGTTATCTGTGGCATTGTATTCCTCTATGTCTATTTCCCCCTGCATGTCCGGACTTCTACTATAATACACTGCCTGTGCGCGTGCGTTCATGCTCCTCTGCCCCCGCCCTCCGTCCTCGGCGTCCTGAGGGCCTCTGCGCAGGCGCGGGCGTCATGGCCGTTGCCGTGCCGCCCGCGCGTGCGCGTTGTGCCCGGACGGCTGGATCCGGTGGATGGGGTGATGAGGACATTGCACGCATGCGCCGCTCCAGCAGTGTCTGAATGCACGTACAGCTGATCGCTATTATGGCATTAGATGGAGGGTTTACAGCAGTGCACACCGCATCCTGAGATCACTATTCTGTCTCCCCCTGATGAAGCTGCTGGTTACCTCACTCTGGTGAAACGTACGTAGGGGCTTTCTCTTGGGCCCAGGATCTATGGTTTGCTGATATACTCTGATGGTTGCCTGTGTCTTTTGAGACTTCTATTATTACTGAATTGTGCACCTTTATTTGGAGGCGCCGGTTATACTGTGAGCACTTTAGCTCTGGCATGCACATACAGTCCTTGTTTACATCCCTTTTATACACAGGCACTTTATATATGTTATTTATCTAACTTGTGTCCGTCCTATTAACTTTTTACCTGGGCTTTGTGCAATTTATTGTATTTATTGTCCCTGTATTGGCCGGACACATTTATACCCCTGATTGGCTTACAACCATTTTTCCTGATCCCCCTTTTTTCACCTTCTTTCTTCACTTCTCCTTAACCCCTTGGGGGTTTTTTAATTGCCATTGTTATCAATAAAATCATTTTTGCAAGCAATATACTCGTGTTTCTCCGGTTTTTATTGACTTTAAGTATGCTTTGTGCCCCTTTAATTAAAGGGGCACACTATATGTAATCCTTATGGCAATTGTTATTTACCTTACATAGAGCTGTCTGTGGGTGTAGGGCCGGAGCTCCTCGTTATGGGCTTCATGCACAATGTCCTGACACCTTACATAGAGCTGTCTGTGGATGTAGGATCAGAGCTCCTCGTTATGGGCTTCATGCACAATGCCCTGACACCTTACATAGAGCTGTCTGTGGGTGTAGGGTCAGAGCTCCTCGTTATGGGCTTCATGCACAATGTCCTGACACCTTACATAGAGCTGTCTGTGGGTGTAGAGCCGGAGCTCCTCGTTATGGGCTTCATGCACAATGTCCTGACACCTTACATAGAGCTGTCTGTGGGTGTAGGATCGGAGTTCCTCGTTATGGGCTTCATGCACAATGCCCTGACACCTGACATAGAGCTGTCTGTGGGTGTAGGATCGGAGTTCCTCGTTATGGGCTTCATGCACAATGCCCTGACACCTGACATAGAGCTGTCTGTGGGTGTAGATCCGGAGCTCCTCGTTATGGGCTTCATGCACAATGCCCTGACACCTTACATAGAGCTGTCTGTGGGTGTAGGATCGAAGTTCCTCGTTATGGGCTTCATGCACAATGTAAAGACACCTTACATAGAGCTGTCTGTGGGTGTAGGGTCAGAGCTCCTCGTTATGGGCTTCATGCACAATGCCCTGACACCTTACATAGAGCTGTCTGTGGGTGTAGGATCGAAGTTCCTCGTTATGGGCTTCATGCACAATGTAAAGACACCTTACATAGAGCTGTCTGTGGGTGTAGAGCCGGAGCTCCTCGTTATGGGCTTCATGCACAATGCCCTGACACCTTACATAGAGCTGTCTGTGGGTGTAGGGCCGGAGCTCCTCGTTATGGGCATCATGCACAATGCCCTGACACCTTACATAGAGCTGTCTGTGGGTGTAGAGCCGGAGCTCCTCGTTATGGGCTTCATGCACAATGTCCTGACACCTTACATAGAGCTGTCTGTGGGTGTAGGATCGGAGTTCCTCGTTATGGGCTTCATGCACAATGCCCTGACACCTGACATAGAGCTGTCTGTGGGTGTAGGATCGGAGTTCCTCGTTATGGGCTTCATGCACAATGCCCTGACACCTGACATAGAGCTGTCTGTGGGTGTAGATCCGGAGCTCCTCGTTATGGGCTTCATGCACAATGCCCTGACACCTTACATAGAGCTGTCTGTGGGTGTAGGATCGAAGTTCCTCGTTATGGGCTTCATGCACAATGTCCTGACACCTTACATAGAGCTGTCTGTGGGTGTAGAGCCGGAGCTCCTCGTTATGGGCTTCATGCACAATGTCCTGACACCTTACATAGAGCTGTCTGTGGGTGTAGGATCGGAGTTCCTCGTTATGGGCTTCATGCACAATGCCCTGACACCTGACATAGAGCTGTCTGTGGGTGTAGATCCGGAGCTCCTCGTTATGGGCTTCATGCACAATGCCCTGACACCTTACATAGAGCTGTCTGTGGGTGTAGGATCGGAGTTCCTCGTTATGGGCTTCATGCACAATGCCCTGACACCTGACATAGAGCTGTCTGTGGGTGTAGATCCGGAGCTCCTCGTTATGGGCTTCATGCACAATGCCCTGACACCTTACATAGAGCTGTCTGTGGGTGTAGGATCGAAGTTCCTCGTTATGGGCTTCATGCACAATGTAAAGACACCTTACATAGAGCTGTCTGTGGGTGTAGGGTCAGAGCTCCTCGTTATGGGCTTCATGCACAATGCCCTGACACCTTACATAGAGCTGTCTGTGGGTGTAGGATCGAAGTTCCTCGTTATGGGCTTCATGCACAATGTAAAGACACCTTACATAGAGCTGTCTGTGGGTGTAGAGCCGGAGCTCCTCGTTATGGGCTTCATGCACAATGCCCTGACACCTTACATAGAGCTGTCTGTGGGTGTAGGGCCGGAGCTCCTCGTTATGGGCATCATGCACAATGCCCTGACACCTTACATAGAGCTGTCTGTGGGTGTAGGATCAGAGCTCCTTGTTATGGGCTTCATGCACAATGTCCTGACACCTTACATAGAGCTGTCTGTGGGTGTAGGGTCAGAGCTCCTCGTTATGGGCTTCATGCACAATGTCCTGACACCTTACATAGAGCTGTCTGTGGGTGTAGGGTCAGAGCTCCTCGTTATGGGCTTCATGCACAATGTCCTGACACCTTACATAGAGCTGTCTGTGGGTGTAGGATCGGAGTTCCTCGTTATGGGCTTCATGCACAATGTAAAGACACCTTACATAGAGCTGTCTGTGGGTGTAGGGTCAGAGCTCCTCGTTATGGGCTTCATGCACAATGCCCTGACACCTTACATAGAGCTGTCTGTGGGTGTAGGGCCGGATCTCCTCGTTATGGGCTTCATGCACAATGCCCTGACACCTGACATAGAGCTGTCTGTGGGTGTAGGGCCGGATCTCCTCGTTATGGGCTTCATGCACAATGCCCTGACACCTTTACATAGAGCTGTCTGTGGGTGTAGGGCCGGATCTCCTCGTTATGGGCTTCATGCACAATGCCCTGACACCTGACATAGAGCTGTCTGTGGGTGTAGGGCCGGATCTCCTCGTTATGGGCTTCATGCACAATGCCCTGACACCTTTACATAGAGCTGTCTGTGGGTGTAGGGTCGGAGCTCCTCGTTATGGGCTTCATGCACAATGTCCTGACACCTTACATAGAGCTGTCTGTGGGTGTAGGGTCAGAGCTCCTCGTTATGGGCTTCATGCACAATGTCCTGACACCTTACATAGAGCTGTCTGTGGGTGTAGGGTCAGAGCTCCTCGTTATGGGCTTCATGCACAATGTCCTGACACCTTACATAGAGCTGTCTGTGGGTGTAGGGTCAGAGCTCCTCGTTATGGGCTTCATGCACAATGCCCTGACACCTTTCATAGAGCTGTCTGTGGGTGTAGGGCCGGAGCTCCTCGTTATGGGCTTCATGCACAATGTCCTGACACCTGACATAGAGCTGTCTGTGGGTGTAGGGCCGGATCTCCTCGTTATGGGCTTCATGCACAATGCCCTGACACCTTACATAGAGCTGTCTGTGGGTGTAGGGTCAGAGCTCCTTGTTATGGGCTTCATGCACAATGTCCTGACACCTTACATAGCGCTTTCTGGCAGCGGTTGGTTATGGCTCTGGCGGGATTGGCGCAGAACGTTCCTCTGCCGGTTAGGGTTTATCTCCGGGGGTCCCGTTCACCTCTCCCGGGGTCACGCACGTCACACACCTCTTATATAGACACACCATGCGGTTCTGCATCAGTTTGAAGGCCATGCAGATGATGGCCATGCCCAGCACCGTGTACACCGACAGCAGCAGGAAAAACTTTGGGTGAGCGGGAAAAACGTCGCCAAAGCCAATGGTGGTCAGCGTTATGAAGCAGAAGTAGAAGGCCTCCAGGGTGGTCCATTTCTCCCACTGCGGCAGGATCAGGGCCCCCAGCATGATGAAGGCCATCACCACCAGGAGGATGACCACGATGGGGACATCCAGCTGCTCCAGCTCCGCGCCAAGATTGTCAAAGTTTAGTAGAGCGGAGTGGGCGCTCGGCTGCACCTTCAGCTCGGGGCAGGAGTAGCACCTCATGAAGGGGCCTTTTCTGGGCAAGATCATTTCAGGGTCCTTCAATATCAGCAGCTCAAATATTCGGATGTTTCGGAGCTGCTGGAAGCTGTCCTTCACCGGCGCCTGGCTCCTCAGGATGTCCGTCAGGTTCAGAGGCTCCTTGATGGACACTCGGCTGTCCGCACTGGAGCTCGAAGTGGACCTCTCCGGGAGGAGCTGCAGGCGGCTGGATCCACGCGGGAAACATCGGTGCCAGGCGTCCAGAACGACATTGTATGTCCGGGACATGCAGACCGCCAGGATATCGCCAAGATCCGCCAGCAACAGAAGCATCAGAGGAATGCCCACCGCCGCATACACCATGGTGGCAACCCGCCCCAGCTCCGTGACGGGCGCCATCCGGCCATAACCTGAAACACACAAACGCGGAGAATCAGAAATCCCACATGTCTGCTGGGACAATGTACCCTGGTGTCTAGAGGGATCACAGATCATAAGAGAAATCCGGTGTCTAGAGGGATCACAGATCATAAGAGAAATCCAGTGTCTAGAGGGATCACAGATCATAAGAGAAATCCGGTGTCTAGAGGGATCACAGATCATACACCCGGCATCTAGAGAGAAATCCGGTGTCTAGAGGGATCACAGATCATAAGAGAAATCCGGTGTCTAGAGGGATCACAGATCATA
This sequence comes from Anomaloglossus baeobatrachus, assembly GCF_048569485.1. Classification (NCBI taxonomy): domain Eukaryota; kingdom Metazoa; phylum Chordata; class Amphibia; order Anura; family Aromobatidae; genus Anomaloglossus; species Anomaloglossus baeobatrachus. The sequence goes on from NC_134357.1 coordinate 3,014,134, forward strand.
AGAGAAATCCGGTGTCTAGAGGGATCACAGATCATAAGAGAAATCCAGTGTCTAGAGGGATCACAGATCATAAGAGAGATCCGGTGTCTAGAGGGATCACAGATCATAAGAGATCCGGTGTCTAGAGGGATCACAGATCATAAGAGAAATCCGGTGTCTAGAGGGATCACAGATCATAAGAGAAATCCGGTGTCTAGAGGGATCACAGATCATAAGAGAAATCCGGTGTCTAGAGGGATCACAGATCATAAGAGAGATCCGGTGTCTAGAGGGATCACAGATCATAAGAGAGATCCGGTGTCTAGAGGGATCACAGATCATAAGAGAAATCCGGTGTCTAGAGGGATCACAGATCATAAGAGAAATCCGGTGTCTAGAGGGATCACAGATCATAAGAGAAATCCGGTGTCTAGAGGGATCACAGATCATAAGAGAGATCCGGTGTCTAGAGGGATCACAGATCATAAGAGAAATCCGGTGTCTAGAGGGATCACAGATCATAAGAGAGATCCGGTGTCTAGAGGGATCACAGATCATAAGAGAGATCCGGTGTCTAGAGGGATCACAGATCATAAGAGAGATCCGGTGTCTAGAGGGATCACAGATCATACACCCAGCATCTAGAGAGAAATCCAGTGTCTAGAGGGATCACAGATCATAAGAGAAATCCGGTGTCTAGAGGGATCACAGATCATAAGAGAAATCCGGTGTCTAGAGGGATCACAGATGATACACCCGGCATCTAGAGAGAAATCCAGTGTCTAGAGGGATCACAGATCATATACCCGGCATACAGAGAGAATCCTGTCTGGGCCTCTCCAGCCTCCCTCTGAGCTCCTGTCTGGCCCTCTCCAGCCTCCCTCTGAGCTCCTGTCTGGGCCTCTCCAGCCTCCCTCTGAGCTCCTGTCTGGGCCTCTCCAGCCTCCCTCTGAGCTCCTGTCTGGGCCTCTCCAGCCTCCCTCCGAGCTCCTGTCTGGGCCTCTCCAGCCTCCCTCCGAGCTCCTGTCTGGGCCTCTCCAGCCTCCCTCCGAGCTCCTGTCTCGGCCTCTCCAGCCTCCCTCCGAGCTCCTGTCTGGGCCTCCCCAGCCTCCCTCTGAGCTCCTGTCTGGGCCTCTCCAGCCTCCCTCTGAGCTCCTGTCTGGGCCTCTCCAGCCTCCCTCTGAGCTCCTGTCTGGGCCTCTCCAGCCTCCCTCTGAGCTCCTGTCTGGGCCTCTCCAGCCTCCCTCCGAGCTCCTGTCTGGGCCTCTCCAGCCTCCCTCCGAGCTCCTGTCTGGGCCTCTCCAGCCTCCCTCCGAGCTCCTGTCTGGGCCTCTCCAGCCTCCCTCCGAGCTCCTGTCTGGGCCTCTCCAGCCTCCCTCCGAGCTCCTGTCTGGGCCTCTCCAGCCTCCCTCCGAGCTCCTGTCTGGGCCTCTCCAGCCTCCCTCCGAGCTCCTGTCTGGGCCTCTCCAGCCTCCCTCTGAGCTCCTGTCTGGGCCTCTCCAGCCTCCCTCTGAGCTCCTGTCTGGGCCTCTCCAGCCTCCCTCTCAGCTCCTGTCTGGGCCTCTCCAGCCTCCCTCCGAGCTCCTGTCTGGGCCTCTCCAGCCTCCCTCTGAGCTCCTGTCTGGCCCTCTCCAGCCTCCCTCTCAGCTCCTGTCTGGCCCTCTCCAGCCTCCCTCTGAGCTCCTGTCTGGGCCTCTCCAGCCTCCCTCTGAGCTCCTGTCTGGGCCTCTCCAGCCTCCCTCTGATGACAATGCTTCTGCCTCTGTCTGGCCTCCTGTTTTCTGTCTGATGCTTCCTTTGCTGTAACTATCGGTTTTCTGAGTTTTCTAATCCTGTGTGACCCAAAACTCCAGCAGCGAGAACTGGTGTCCAGCCACATACAGCTGCAATGTGATGTTCCTCCACTGCCCGGGAATGTGGAGGATCTGCCCTCCGAACTCTGCCCATGTGTCTACCCCTCTGCTGCAGACCCCTCTGCAAAATACTAACTGCACACCTCCAGTGGCCAATGATCAACACATCTGGGAATTCCTGGCTCCTCCCCCGAGGATCCTCCCGTCCCACTCACCGATTGTACTGAACACCGTGAAGGAGAAAAACAAGGAGCTGAAGAAATCCCAATCACCTTCCGCATTGTTATACTTCACGATCAGACCCTCGGAGACTATCCGGAACTGATCTACAAGGAAAGAGCAGAAACCGTGACCAGCCACCCCAGTAATGGCTGATAACAGAGAGCAAAAGACTGTACTCATATGTCCTACAGTCTCCTCCCCCAGTAATGGCTGATAACAGGGGGTAATAGACTGTACTCACCTGCCCTACAATCTCCTCCTTCAGTACTGGCTGATAACAGGGAGTAATAGTTTGTACTCACCTGTCCCACAGTCTCCTCCCCCAGTAATGGCTGATAACAGGGGGTAATAGATTGTAGTCACCTGTCCCACAGTCTCCTCCCCCAGTAATGGCTGATAACAGGGGGTAATAGACTGTACTCACCTGTCCTACAGTCTCCTCCCCCAGTAATGGCTGATAACAGGGAGTAATAGATTGTAGTCACCTGTCCCCCAGTCTCCTCCCCCAGTAATGGCTGATAACAGGGAGTAATAGATTGTACTCATCTGTCCTGCAGCCTCCTCCCTCCAGCAGTGGCTGACACCAGGCAGCGGTAGCTTGCAGTCTCCCCCAGCAGTGGCTGACAACAGGCAGCAGTAGATTGCAGTGTCCCCCAGCAGTGGCTGACACCAGGCAGCAGTAGCTTGCAGCCTCCTCCCCCCAGCAGTGGCTGACACCAGGCAGCAGTAGCTTGCAGTAGCTGACAGCAGGCAGCAGTAGCTTGCAGTCTCCCCCAGCAGTAGTGTGCAGTGGCTGACAGCAGGCAGCAGTAGTGTGCAGTGGCAGGCAGCAGGCAGCAGTAGCGTGCAGTGGCTGACAGCAGGCAGCAGTAGCGTGCAGTGGCTGACAGCAGGCAGCAGTAGCGTGCAGTGGCTGACAGCAGGCAGCAGTAGCGTGCAGTGGCTGATAGCAGGCAGCAGTAGCTTGCAGTCTCCCCCAGCAGTAGTGTGCAGTGGCTGACAGCAGGCAGCAGTAGTGTGCAGTGGCAGGCAGCAGGCAGCAGTAGCGTGCAGTGGCTGACAGCAGGCAGCAGTAGCGTGCAGTGGCTGACAGCAGGCAGCAGTAGCGTGCAGTGGCTGACAGCAGGCAGCAGTAGCGTGCAGTGGCTGATAGCAGGCAGCAGTAGCGTGCAGTGGCTGATAGCAGGCAGCAGTAGCAGGCAGCAGTAGCTTATAGCAGGCAGCAGTAGCGTGCAGTGGCTGACAGCAGGCAGCAGTAGCGTGCAGTGGCTGATAGCAGGCAGCAGTAGCGTGCAGTGGCTGATAGCAGGCAGCAGTAGCGTGCAGTGGCTGATAGCAGGCAGCAGTAGCAGGCAGCAGTAGCTTATAGCAGGCAGCAGTAGTGTGCAGTGGCTGACAGCAGGCAGCAGCAGCGCTCACCGCGGCTCATGTTGGCGCTGCTGGCCGTCCACAGCTCCTCTAGCACCCCCTGCTGGCGGGTGCTGGTGTTGTGCGCGGACGCCTCCAGGTGCAGGAACATGGCGGCCCCCAGGACGCTGTACAGGACCAGGGACAGGACCAGGCAGAGGTGCGGGAGCAGGAGCCGCAGGAGCCGCCCGAAACCGCCCTGCTCCCGGGACATGCTGCAGCCGAGGACAGCACAGCAATGACCGGAGCCGGGACCCCCTCCCCCGGAGCCGCGCCCCAGCCCCACTCTGCGGGTCCCAGCGGAGGAAGCGCCCGGAGCAGCACTCAACTTAATGCAGCCAGGAACAGTTATCGATCTGCGGGAGTAAGTGCAAAAGATACTACTGTAATGCTGTGTGATACTGTCTGCTGAGCTGTGTATCTAATCCTCTCCTGTGTGATACTGTCTGCTGAGCTGTGTATCTAATCCCCTCCTGTGTGATACTGTCTGCTAAGCTGTGTATCTAATCCTCTCCTGTGTGATACTGTCTGCTGAGCCGTGTATCTAATCCTCTCCTGTGTGATACTGTCTGCTGAGCTGTGTATCTAATCCTCTCCTGTGTGATACTGTCTGCTGAGCTGTGTATCTAATCCTGTCCTGTGTGATACTGTCTGCTGAGCTGTGTATCTAATCCTGTCCTGTGTGATACTGTCTGCTGAGCTGTGTATCTAATCCTGTCCTGTGTGATACTGTCTGCTGAGCTGTGTATCTAATCCTCTCCTGTGTGATACTGTCTGCAGAGCTGTGTATCTAATCCTGTCCTGTGTGATACTGTCTGCTGAGCTGTGTATCTAATCCTGTCCTGTGTGATACTGTCTGCTGAGCTGTGTATCTAATCCTCTCCTGTGTGATACTGTCTGCTGAGCTGTGTATCTAATCCTGTTCTGTGTGATACTGTCTGCAGAGCTGTGTATCTAATCCTGTCCTGTGTGATACTGTCTGCTGAGCTGTGTATCTAATCCTGTCCTGTGTGATACTGTCTGCTGAGCTGTGTATCTAATCCTCTCCTGTGTGATACTGTCTGCTGAGCTGTGTATCTAATCCTGTTCTGTGTGATACTGTCTGCAGAGCTGTGTATCTAATCCTGTCCTGTGTGCTACTGTCTGCTGAGCTGTGTATCTAATCCTTTCCTGTGTGATACTGTCTGCTGAGCTGTGTATCTAATCCTGTCCTGTGTGATACTGTCTGCAGAGCTGTGTATCTAATCCTCTCCTGTGTGATACTGTCTGCTGAGCTGTGTATCTAATCCTATCCTGTGTGATACTGTCTGCGGAGCTGTGTATCTAATCCTCTCCTGTGTGATACTGTCTGCTGAGCTGTGTATCTAATCCTGTTCTGTGTGATACTGTCTGCTGAGCTGTGTATCTAATCCTGTTCTGTGTGATACTGTCTGCAGAGCTGTGTATCTAATCCTGTCCTGTGTGATACTGTCTGCTGAGCTGTGTATCTAATCCTTTCCTGTGTGATACTGTCTGCTGAGCTGTGTATCTAATCCTGTCCTGTGTGATACTGTCTGCAGAGCTGTGTATCTAATCCTCTCCTGTGTGATACTGTCTGCTGAACTGTGTATCTAATCCTCTCCTGTGTGATACTGTCTGCTGAGCTGTGTATCTAATCCTCTCCTGTGTGATACTGTCTGCTGAGCAGTGTATCTAATCCTCTCCTGTGTGATACTGACTGCTGAGCTGTGTATCTAATCCTCTCCTGTGTGATACTGTCTGCAGAGCTGTGTATCTAATCCTCTCCTGTGTGATACTGTCTGCTGAGCTGTGTATCTAATCCTGTCCTGTGTGATACTGTCTGCAGAGCTGTGTATCTAATCCTCTCCTGTGTGATACTGTCTGCTGAGCTGTGTATCTAATCCTCTCCTGTGTGATACTGTCTGCAGAGCTGTGTATCTAATCCTCTCCTGTGTGATACTGTCTGCAGAGCTGTGTATCTAATCCTCTCCTGTGTGATACTGTCTGCTGAGCCGTATATCTAATCCTCTCCTGTGTGATACTGTCTGCTGAGCTGTGTATCTAATCCTCTCCTGTGTGATACTGTCTGCTGAGCTGTGTATCTAATCCTCTCCTGTGTGATACTGTCTGCTGAGCTGTGTATCTAATCCTCTCCTGTGTGATACTGTCTGCTGAGCTGTGTATCTAATCCCCTCCTGTGTGATACTGTCTGCTAAGCTGTGTATCTAATCCTCTCCTGTGTGATACTGTCTGCTGAGCCGTGTATCTAATCCTCTCCTGTGTGATACTGTCTGCTGAGCTGTGTATCTAATCCTCTCCTGTGTGATACTGTCTGCTGAGCTGTGTATCTAATCCTGTCCTGTGTGATACTGTCTGCTGAGCTGTGTATCTAATCCTGTCCTGTGTGATACTGTCTGCTGAGCTGTGTATCTAATCCTGTCCTGTGTGATACTGTCTGCTGAGCTGTGTATCTAATCCTCTCCTGTGTGATACTGTCTGCAGAGCTGTGTATCTAATCCTGTCCTGTGTGATACTGTCTGCTGAGCTGTGTATCTAATCCTGTCCTGTGTGATACTGTCTGCTGAGCTGTGTATCTAATCCTCTCCTGTGTGATACTGTCTGCTGAGCTGTGTATCTAATCCTGTTCTGTGTGATACTGTCTGCAGAGCTGTGTATCTAATCCTGTCCTGTGTGATACTGTCTGCTGAGCTGTGTATCTAATCCTGTCCTGTGTGATACTGTCTGCTGAGCTGTGTATCTAATCCTCTCCTGTGTGATACTGTCTGCTGAGCTGTGTATCTAATCCTGTTCTGTGTGATACTGTCTGCAGAGCTGTGTATCTAATCCTGTCCTGTGTGCTACTGTCTGCTGAGCTGTGTATCTAATCCTTTCCTGTGTGATACTGTCTGCTGAGCTGTGTATCTAATCCTGTCCTGTGTGATACTGTCTGCAGAGCTGTGTATCTAATCCTCTCCTGTGTGATACTGTCTGCTGAGCTGTGTATCTAATCCTATCCTGTGTGATACTGTCTGCGGAGCTGTGTATCTAATCCTCTCCTGTGTGATACTGTCTGCTGAGCTGTGTATCTAATCCTGTTCTGTGTGATACTGTCTGCTGAGCTGTGTATCTAATCCTGTTCTGTGTGATACTGTCTGCAGAGCTGTGTATCTAATCCTGTCCTGTGTGATACTGTCTGCTGAGCTGTGTATCTAATCCTTTCCTGTGTGATACTGTCTGCTGAGCTGTGTATCTAATCCTGTCCTGTGTGATACTGTCTGCAGAGCTGTGTATCTAATCCTCTCCTGTGTGATACTGTCTGCTGAACTGTGTATCTAATCCTCTCCTGTGTGATACTGTCTGCTGAGCTGTGTATCTAATCCTCTCCTGTGTGATACTGTCTGCTGAGCAGTGTATCTAATCCTCTCCTGTGTGATACTGACTGCTGAGCTGTGTATCTAATCCTCTCCTGTGTGATACTGTCTGCAGAGCTGTGTATCTAATCCTCTCCTGTGTGATACTGTCTGCTGAGCTGTGTATCTAATCCTGTCCTGTGTGATACTGTCTGCAGAGCTGTGTATCTAATCCTCTCCTGTGTGATACTGTCTGCTGAGCTGTGTATCTAATCCTCTCCTGTGTGATACTGTCTGCAGAGCTGTGTATCTAATCCTCTCCTGTGTGATACTGTCTGCAGAGCTGTGTATCTAATCCTCTCCTGTGTGATACTGTCTGCTGAGCCGTATATCTAATCCTCTCCTGTGTGATACTGTCTGCTGAGCTGTGTATCTAATCCTCTCCTGTGTGATACTGTCTGCTGAGCTGTGTATCTAATCCTCTCCTGTGTGATACTGTCTGCTGAGCTGTGTATCTAATCCTCTCCTGTGTGATACTGTCTGCTGAGCTGTGTATCTAATCCCCTCCTGTGTGATACTGTCTGCTAAGCTGTGTATCTAATCCTCTCCTGTGTGATACTGTCTGCTGAGCCGTGTATCTAATCCTCTCCTGTGTGATACTGTCTGCTGAGCTGTGTATCTAATCCTCTCCTGTGTGATACTGTCTGCTGAGCTGTGTATCTAATCCTGTCCTGTGTGATACTGTCTGCTGAGCTGTGTATCTAATCCTGTCCTGTGTGATACTGTCTGCTGAGCTGTGTATCTAATCCTGTCCTGTGTGATACTGTCTGCTGAGCTGTGTATCTAATCCTCTCCTGTGTGATACTGTCTGCAGAGCTGTGTATCTAATCCTGTCCTGTGTGATACTGTCTGCTGAGCTGTGTATCTAATCCTGTCCTGTGTGATACTGTCTGCTGAGCTGTGTATCTAATCCTCTCCTGTGTGATACTGTCTGCTGAGCTGTGTATCTAATCCTGTTCTGTGTGATACTGTCTGCAGAGCTGTGTATCTAATCCTGTCCTGTGTGATACTGTCTGCTGAGCTGTGTATCTAATCCTGTCCTGTGTGATACTGTCTGCTGAGCTGTGTATCTAATCCTCTCCTGTGTGATACTGTCTGCTGAGCTGTGTATCTAATCCTGTTCTGTGTGATACTGTCTGCAGAGCTGTGTATCTAATCCTGTCCTGTGTGCTACTGTCTGCTGAGCTGTGTATCTAATCCTTTCCTGTGTGATACTGTCTGCTGAGCTGTGTATCTAATCCTGTCCTGTGTGATACTGTCTGCAGAGCTGTGTATCTAATCCTCTCCTGTGTGATACTGTCTGCTGAGCTGTGTATCTAATCCTATCCTGTGTGATACTGTCTGCGGAGCTGTGTATCTAATCCTCTCCTGTGTGATACTGTCTGCTGAGCTGTGTATCTAATCCTGTTCTGTGTGATACTGTCTGCTGAGCTGTGTATCTAATCCTGTTCTGTGTGATACTGTCTGCAGAGCTGTGTATCTAATCCTGTCCTGTGTGATACTGTCTGCTGAGCTGTGTATCTAATCCTTTCCTGTGTGATACTGTCTGCTGAGCTGTGTATCTAATCCTGTCCTGTGTGATACTGTCTGCAGAGCTGTGTATCTAATCCTCTCCTGTGTGATACTGTCTGCTGAACTGTGTATCTAATCCTCTCCTGTGTGATACTGTCTGCTGAGCTGTGTATCTAATCCTCTCCTGTGTGATACTGTCTGCTGAGCAGTGTATCTAATCCTCTCCTGTGTGATACTGACTGCTGAGCTGTGTATCTAATCCTCTCCTGTGTGATACTGTCTGCAGAGCTGTGTATCTAATCCTCTCCTGTGTGATACTGTCTGCTGAGCTGTGTATCTAATCCTGTCCTGTGTGATACTGTCTGCAGAGCTGTGTATCTAATCCTCTCCTGTGTGATACTGTCTGCTGAGCTGTGTATCTAATCCTCTCCTGTGTGATACTGTCTGCAGAGCTGTGTATCTAATCCTCTCCTGTGTGATACTGTCTGCAGAGCTGTGTATCTAATCCTGTCCTGTGTGATACTGTCTGCAGAGCTGTGTATCTAATCCTCTCCTGTGTGATACTGTCTGCAGAGCTGTGTATCTAATCCTGTCCTGTGTGATACTGTCTGCTGAGCTGTGTATCTAATCCTATGATGTGTGTGTGATACTGTCTGCTGAGCTATGTATCTAATCCTCTCCTGTGTGATACTGTCTGCTGAGCTGTGTATCTAATCCTCTCCTGTGTGATACTGTCTGCTGAGCTGTGTATCTAATCCTCTCCTGTGTGATACTGTCTGATGTGCTGTGTATCTAATCCTATCCTGTGTGATACTGTCTGCTGAGCTGTGTATCTAATCCTATCCTGTGTGATACTGTCTGCTGTGCCGTGTATCTAATCCTATCCTGTGTGATACTGTCTGCTGTGCCGTGTATCTAATCCTCTCCTGTGTGATACTGTCTGCTGAGCTGTGTATTTAATCCTCTCCTGTGTGATACTGTCTGCTGAGCTGTGTATCTAATCCTCTCCTGTGTGATAATCTCTGCTGAGCTGTGTATCTAATCCTCTCCTGTGTGATACTCTCTGCTGAGCCGTGTATCTAATCCTCTCCTGTGTGATACTCTCTGCTGAGCCGTGTATCTAATCCTCTCCTGTGTGGTACTGTCTGCTGAGCTGTGTATCTAATCCTCACCTGTGTGATACTCTCTGCAGAGCCGTGTATCTAATCCTCTCCTGTGTGATACTCTCTGCTGAGCCGTGTATCTAATCCTCTCCTGTGTGGTACTGCCTGCTGAGCTGTGTATCTAATCCTCTCCTGTGTGGTACTGCCTGCTGAGCCGTGTATCTAATCCTATGATGTGTGTGTGATACTGTCTGCTGAGCTGTGTATCTAATCCTATGATGTGTGAGATTAGATTCTGTTTTGTAGTTTCCATCTTGTCTTGTAGCTGAATGATGTAATGGGGCTCAGCTCGCACTGATGGGCGGGAAGTCTCACATTTCTACACACTCGTGCGACTCTTATTGATGCATAGTTCTGAGTTATTTCTTTGTTTGGGATACTACATGCACTGGTCACACGATGTAATAAAGCAGAAACTTTCTGTATATCACAAAGCTTGTATGCTGTATTGATTTCCCGAGCGCTTGTAAAACAAGTCTTACTAATTTGGCGTTCCAAGGGCATAGAAGAAGTAACTTTCACCCACATACATAGCGTCCGAACAGGGACCCAGACAGACATTGTACATCCGGATCTCGAGGGAAAAGCGATCCTCTGGGGAAAGTAGTGCTAATAGCTGCAGCATCAGGTAAGAAGCTTAATTCTTACACTTGTGTTACTTTCCGGAGAGTTTGATCTATTTTTCATCCGGGTGAGTTATTTTGTATTAAATCGTCTGGTTGAAGAATTGAGGAAGTTACCTGTGCCTTTGTGACCTGTGCGCGGGATGTGACCAGTGTGTCAGTGCGGATTTAGCGTTGCACTGGTCATTGGTCTGTGGGGTTGGATTGTAACATTGGTGCCGACAGCAGCTTCCTATAGTATAAAGGAAGTCCATTAGGTTCCAAATGTCGATTTTGTTGGTCTCATAAAATGGTCAGGCAAGGAGAGACCATAGGGAGCGGTAGGCGTCCCCGCTGGTTTTCTCTCGCTGAATCCTTTTGGTGTATCTGTTGAAGTAGACATGAGATGGGTGATCTGCACAGGGAGTTACAGATTGGCTACAGCTCGGGCTGCTGTTTATAGGTTTATCGGCAAAAAGATCCTGAAAGCATGGGAAGAAAGTGCATGTTGTGTGAATGTTTGATAAATGGACCAGTACGGTGAGCGTGTGCAGTGTGCATCATGCAGAATCCATGGTGGAGACTGTGGAGGGAAGAAAAGCTAAGCTCCGTTACTAAAACCATGATTCATTCTAACAAAAGGGAAGCCGGAGCAGAGACAGGCACCACTGCCCCCCATAACTGCCCCCCATATCTGCAGGGCGAGGGCCGGCAGCTCCAGGGCAGCTGCAGAAGGGAAAAGAACAAAACTATGATTGAGTGTTAAATCAACAAGTAATTATGCTGGGGTTACTATGTTAATGCACTTTTTGATAATCAGTGATTTTTTGGGGGGGATTCTTTTAGCTTGGTGAGACTATGGGAAGTTAATAAATACCCTGAAGGTTGGACCTTTTGTTGTATAATACATACGCATCATGCATAAATGGAGCATTCATAGAACAGTAGCAAATAGTAAAGCACATGACGGCATAGTAATGCAGACACTCCCAGCATCCACCCAGCTTAGCCAGGGCCCTCAATAGTTCTATCTTCCAGAGTTGAATTCCCGCCCCCTATAAACCTTTTTTTGGTTTTCCTTACATTATCCACGAACACATTTAAATGGTATAAAATAGTATATTCTATTAATCAGGCATCCAATAAATGTTGCATATAACTAAGTGAAAACCCTGAAGAATTAGTAAATATAAAATAGATGTAACTGCCCATATAAAATAATCAGCATGTAAAGTCCTGCCGCGTTATATCTGACAGAATAGAGGAAGCCATCAAAAATCTTAGAGGACTTACCCCGAAGACGAGACCATTTGTAAAACAATGAAATACATCCAACAAACGTGTGTTTTTAAGCGTGGGGAAAAAAAACCTTTGCTACTTGGCTGAAGAAACGAGGGAACAGGAGCTATAGGTTTTTGGTTTTTTTTTTAAACTTTAAACAAAGGAAGATGAGTTTGGAGTTTTTTTGTTTTTTTTTCTCTACTCCTAGAAGGACAACCCCTCCAAAAGAAAGTGGGTAAGATTGCAGTGCATCCCCTCCCAGGTTGTAGTTTGTTCAACTTTAAGAATTAAGCAATTGACAAATGATATTAACAATAGTTTTTTTGTTGGAAGTCATCAAAGCATTTTATGGTGATTTACTTAGAAAAGACATGTTTATTCTTGTGCCTCTGCTCTCAGACTGACAGTATTTTATATTTTTTGTTTTTCCTTTCAAGGATATAGTTTACAGTGTACACGGATCGTGTTATCACAAGGTGCACAAAGTTCACCGCAATGTATATTGTTACAATGACATCAATTCTGAAAAGAAGTGTATATAAATAGATCTTGCTATATCCAGAGGTTGTGTTGCTTTAGTTTCTAGTACGTAGATAATTTATTGCTGTCTTATTCACATCTTATAAAATGACTTGTTTCCTTTTATTATTTTTTAATTCTAACAGAGGAAAGGAAAGTTACAGAATAACAGCCCAAGGAGGCCATAAACCATAGAATTTGTTAATTTAAAAAAAAAAAAAAAAAAAAAAAAAAGGGATGGGGGAAAGGACTGGCCTGCAAAGCCAATAATGTAGTAACACACAGTAATAAAAGCTGTGTCATTGCTTTTCTGGATGGCAGAGGTCTGATACAACACAAAGCTATCAGACATATATATATAATCTAGATGCAATGCGCCTTTCCTCATGCCATAAATGTGGGACTCAGATGATACCGTTTTGAATCCGGATATAAAGAGGACACTGAATTCAAAAAGGGGGAAACGTCACCTATTATATTCTCCAACAGTGGCGGGCGCAGCAGACACATACTAGAGAGACCCTGAACCTGGCCCTTCCCCCACAACAGTCATATTTCCAGGATTACTGAGAAACCTGTTCGCTAAATGAGAAAGTGAAACATAGGAAAATCTTGTCCTTTATGTTATTTATTTATTTCCTTTAAGCATGTAAAGTGCAGATGACCACTAATTGCATCATAGTCAGAACTAAAGTTATAGACTGATCTAATGCAGATTTTTAGTTTTTGTTTTTTTTCATAAATGTAACAAAATGATAAGATGTTGGTCGATTCTACGCTGGATATATGCTTTGGTTTATACAACGTGAGGTAATAAAAACCCGAACCACTTCCGCCCCCCATATCAGAACAGGAGGCAGAGATGAAGATGCCCTCTCTGGGACATGTAGAGTGGAAAAGGGTAAGATCGTCAAATGTGTATACGTAGGCGGTAGATCTTTCCTAATGTCACATGTGAAATCTATAAAGACCGCAGAGTGCGTACGAGCCCGGAGGGAGGCTGTCCTGTTATCAAATGAGCCTGGCATAGTGAAGACCTGAGCTGACACTGATTGGGCCAGAGGAGATGCTCGCACAGATGCAGCCGACAAGGAAGCAGTGAACAGGTCTACAGTTGAGTCTTGTACCAATACAGACCAGCACCTCGGTGGCACCTGTCACTCCTCGTGTTCTTAAATCACTACAGGAAAAAGCTATTCAACAGGGAATGTAGCGTGAGACGCAGGGAGCCAATGACTGAGGAAGGTCTGTGGATACAGGGCGGTAACCTTTCTCTGCCATGAGTGCTCTACTCAGTGATGGACCAGGTAACCCATGGACTAACACAGCTAACAAAGACCGTTCTAAGTGTGGTGGTGGACAAGGTAAGGGTGGCACCAGGGTTCAGTACCCAGGTGGTCAGACACCCCCAGTCTTATAAGATGTGTGCCTAATACAATGTAGGAAAAACTGTAAAGATCCTGCAGAAACGCCCCCCTCATCCGCTCTACCCATTCCAGAGACTGCAGATTAATTATATATGAATACGTTGAGTAGGTTTATATAAGTTTGTGTGTGTTGTATAAATTTCTTTCCAGGCTTGATCTGAGGCATTCCAGTGGAGAAAATGACGTTATTGCTGAAAATTAGTCCTCCTGCAGACGCACGGCCCCCACCAGTGCAGGGCAATGATCCTCCTGCAGACGCGCAACCCCCACCAGTGCAGGGCAATGAGTCCTCCTGCAGACGCGCAGCCCCCACCAGTGCAGGGCAATGAGTCCTCCTGTGTCGCACCCAGGGTTATGGGGTACTCAGTCCTGGGCAGTGTATATCTTGGGAATGTCACGGTGGTGGCTGTTGCCCGGTTCCGTGCCCTGGGCCCTTTTTGTAATGGGGATATTTATGTGACGCCCTGGCTGGGCCAGGTAGTCACAAATAGGGCCCCGCATTACACCTGTCCCTCATAGGTAACATACAGCCAATCATTTAAACCCTAGTCACCCCCTCAGGGCTTGATGGACACACCAGGGGGCGGAACCAGGCGGTTGGAAGACGCCCACCGAGGAGTTCAGACAGTCCGGGGCGGGAAAGTAGCCAGATAAGGTTGAGAGTTCAAGTTGGAGAGGAGTGTGGGCCTGAGCTGTGTGCAGCTCCAGCAGAGGAGAGAACCCAATCTGCGCAGGTGCCAGGGTAGGAGCCCTGGTACCTTTGGCTAGGAGGCAGACGGCGGTCTCCATCTGCAGGAGCCGGGAAGACTGCTCGGTGGAACTGAGGTGGACTGGGACAGGGTTGTAGCCCGCTGGTACCAATCCGGGGAACCGACTCGGAAACCGGAGAACAAAGGGGGTACTCAGATCCTGAAGCTAGGTTCAGGAGCTACTGGGGGCTAGCTAATTAACTGATTGCGGCCAGGACTAGAGGTCCTGTCCCACCCAAAAGTCCCGACTGAAGGCAACAGTCCAACGGGGGGATAAAAGGCCACCGCCATGGCTCAGAGATCCCACGGTCCAGCGTCTGCGGGCAAAGGGCTCCTTAGGCAACAACAAGCTGGGAGCGGACTCCTGAAGTTGCAAGCACAGGCAGTCCACCATCCAACACAGGTGCAGGAGAAAGAGACCACCAGCCGGGTGGGGGACCAGACTGCACCCGGCTGCGGGCACTGACCACCATCACCTTGGTTTACCAGAGCCTCGTGTCTTTACTAATAGTGAGTACAACTGCACCCTCCGGTCTCCCATCTCCCTGCACCGCCAAACAAGCCCAACGGGTCCCGGGGCCACCATCCCTGCCCACGGAGGGGTTAACAATTTGCTGCCAAACATCTCCCCTGGGTGCCCCGTAACTGCAGCGGTGGTGTCCACCTTCACCACATCCCGTGGGTAGCGTTGTGACGGGGTATGCGACAGAGCAGTAAGGGACACCAGACCGATGAACAATCCAAGAAGATTTAATGAGGCAGGGAGCATAAGACATCCAATATCCAAATGGTTCTTTAGAGTCCACACAAAGGAAACAGATCTGGGGCAATCCGACGCCAAGGAACACGTAACAGTCCTTAGATGCGTTCCCTAAATCCAGCAGCGTGGCAGCTGATCCTCAATGTCCAATCATCCATGTACGGGCGATAAGGAGCTGGCCTCAGCACAGGTCCTCGCCCTTCACCCAACAAAGCATAACTAAACTAAAAAACATGTGTCTGAATCTCCCACCTCTCCTTGGATCCACTCCCTTAACATTTGCTACTTGTAGCTACTAGTTAGAAAGAAGTTCCTAAACACAGCCTCCAGGGATGGTGTATTAGGGAAGCCCCCTGCAGAGGAGAACAATGTATATGCAACCCCCACAAAATCATGGACAATAGCTACTGCTGAAGCCTGATTACAATATGATACAGGCTGGGGGGATCAATTGGTGTACGGACTAGTGACCTCAACAGGTCGCTTGTCAAGTGCATGTAAACATGGCGGACCTGACTCAAGGCTCCTCTTGCCTGGACAGTCCATCTGCATTTTGGTGTTGGCTGCCCCTTCTATATTGTATGGTAAAGTTATAGGGCTGCAGAGCCAGGCTCCATCGCAGTAATCGTCCATTGTCCCCAGAGACTCTGTTCAGCCAGGTGAGGGGATTGTGATCAGTATGGTATGGACACGATTATGAATTATTACTAGAAGGTGGCCGGATTCTACGCATCGGGTATTCTAGAATTTACGTATTGTGTAGTTCATGTATGATTTTTGTTATATATATATATATATATAGATATAGATATAGATATAGATATAGATATAGATATATATAGATATATATATATGTTGTTGTGTGTAGTTACCAAGTGTTTGTGTAGGGCGCTGTACATGTTCTGAGTGTCGCGGGGGGTGAGAGCGGTGTTGTATGTGTGTTGCGTGTGTTGCGTTGTTTGTGGAGCGCTGTGTGTCTGTAGCGTTGTGTGTGTGTGTGTGTTGTGCGGTTTGTGTGGGTGTGGTGTGTTGGGGGGGGAGGTATGTTTTGAGCAATGTGTGTGTTGTGCAGTATGTGCGTATATTTGTGTGTGCAGCGTTGTCTGTGTGTGTGGGTGTCTGTGTAGGGCGTTGTTTGTGATTCCTAGTGTGTGTGTGTGTGTGTGTTGGGGGGAGGTGTGCACCTCCCATCGTGCTCCATCCCCCATGCTGCGCACCCCCCATCGTGCTGCATCCCCCATGCTGCGCACTCCCAAACGTGCTCCATCCGCCATGCTGCGCACTCCCAAACGTGGTCCATCCGCCATGCTGCGCACTCCCAAACGTGCTCCATCCGCCATACTGCGCACTCCCCATCGTGCTGCATCCCCCATGCTGCGCACTCCCAAACGTGCTCCATCCGCCATGCTGCGCACTCCCCATCGTGCTCTATCCGCCATGCTGCACACTCCCAAACGTGCTCCATCCGCCATGCTGCGCACTCCCAAACGTGCTCCATCCGCCATGCTGCGCACCCCCTATCATGCTCCATCCGCCATGCTGCGCACTCCCAAACGTGCTCCACCCGCCATGCTGCGCACTCCCAAACGTGCTCCATCCGCCATGCTGCGCACTCCCAAACGTGGTCCATCCGCCATGCTGCGCACTCCCAAACGTGGTCCATCCGCCAAGCTGCGCACTCCCAAACGTGCTCCATCCGCCATGCTGCGCACTCCCAAACGTGCTCCATCCGCCATGCTGCGCACTCCCCATCGTGCTCCATCCGCCATACTGCGCACTCCCCATCGTGCACCATCCGGCATGCTGCGCACTCCCAAACGTGCTCCATCCGCCATGCTGCGCACTCCCAAACGTGCTCCATCCGCCATGCTGCGCACTCCCAAACGTGCTCCATCCGCCATGCTGCGCACTCCCAAACGTGCTCCATCCGCCATGCTGCGCACTCCCAAACGTGGTCCATCCGCCATGCTGCGCACTCCCAAACGTGCTCCATCCGCCATGCTGCGCACTCCCAAACGTGCTCCATCCGCCATGCTGCGCACTCCCAAACGTGCTCCATCCGCCATACTGCGCACTCCCCATCGTGCACCATCCGTCATGCTGCGCACTCCCAAACGTGCTCCATCCGTCATGCTGCGCACTCCCAAACGTGCTCCATCCGTCATGCTGCGCACTCCCAAACGTGCTCCATCCGCCATGCTGCGCACTCCCAAACGTGCTCCATCCGCCATGCTGCGCACCCCCCATCATGCTCCATCCGCGTGGGAGTGCGCAGCATGCCGGATGGTGCACGATGGGGAGTGCGCAGTATGGCGGATGGAGCACGTTTGGGAGTGCGCAGTATGGCGGATGGAGCACGTTTGGGAGTGCGCAGCATGGCAGATGGACCACGTTTGGGAGTGCGCAGCATGGCGGATGGACCACGTTTGGGAGTGCGCAGCATGGGGGATGCAGCACGATGGGGAGTGCGCAGTATGGCTGATGGAGCACGTTTGCTCAGCCTCTCTCCTTCCAGCCTCCCTCAGCATCAACCTCCCCCTCCCAGCCTTCCCCAAGATCAGCCTCTCTGCTCCCAGCCTCCTCCAGCACGCCGTGCTCCTCTGCCGACACTCACCCACACCCGATCGCATCCACTCACCCACACAACCGATCGCATCCACTCGCCCACACAACCGATCGCATCCACTCACCCACACAACCGATCGCATCCACTCACCCACACAACCGATCGCATCCACTCACCCACACAACCGATCGCATCCACTCACCCACACAACCGATCGCATCCACTCACACACACAACCGATCGCATCCACTCACACACACAACCGATCGCATCCACTCACACACACCCGATCGCATACACTCACACACAAAGACACACACACTGACGATATTGCACATACGCGCTGATACTCACAACATCCGGGGATATCACATGCTTCTGGCCATGTGATCCTCCGTCAGGTCCTGGAAGCTCACAGCACAATATCGCCGCCGAGAAGCAAGCGATATCCCAGGATGTTGTGAGTATTTGGATGCGATGTGATGTGTGTGTGTGAGTGAGTGTGATCTGATTTGTGCTGTTATGTGTGTGCTGTTATGTGTGTGCTGTTATGTGTCTGTATTTTCCGGCGCTGCAGGACCTTGATGTGTGGATGCGATGTGATGTGTGTGTGAGGTGTGTGTGAGAGTGAGTGTGAGCCGGTGTACACTGGTAACTATGATACACATCGGGTAACTAAGGGACCTTAGTTACCCGATGTGTATAATGGTTACCAGCTTTCACGGCCTCCGTTAAGATCCCAGCATCGCAAGGTTATGTCTGGCGCTGCCGGGATCCTGACGGAGCCGGTGTAGAAGCAAGCGATATCCCAGCATGTTGTGATGTGTGGATGTGATGTGTGAGGTGTGTGTGAGAGTGAGTGTGATCTGATGTGTGTGTACTCACCTGGGAATCGGGGCTCCGTGTCAGTTGGGCCAGAGCGAGCGTGCATTGCGTGAGGGGGGCGGGGCCTGCAGAGAGCCGGGGTGAGAGGCCAATCCGTGTGGGGGGGCGGGGCCATGGCGAGCCCAGCGGCCAATCAGCTTTGTGTCACCGTAAGGACACAATTTCGGAGCATGACAGACAGACAGACAGAATAAGGCAATTATATATATAGAAAAGTATATAAGAGTTACATGGAGATATCCATAAAGAACAGGATTTAAGATGGTGTTTGAACTGTACCCCACATATCTCTTGGCATAGGACTCAGACAGACAGTCTGGGCTATTCTTGTGACCAGTGAATCATGCTGACATTGCTTAATATAAATGAGGAACCAAGCACATCACAGTAAATTGTAAATCACAGAATAAGCTGTTCTACTTTATCCAATAGGAGACGTGTTACGTATTCTTAGCACCTAGCCAAGAAGCCGGTTATATATACCTGTACAAACTTCCGGAATAAAGGAGTCTTACTTTCTATTCATATCTGAGTATGTCTCTGGTGTGGGTGAAAGAGAGTGGTTATGCATGCTACCAAGAGTGACTCATAATTTGGACTGCAGACAGTTTAAGAGGGATGCACGACTGAATGGCATCAACCTAAATTATGGCCTTATCATTTGGCGCCCAACGAACCTTAGGACGGAGCTCTGGATGGCGGACGGCCGTGCTGACACCTTCAGTCGAAAGGCAAGTACGCGAGAGGTGGAGAATTGCGCAACTCCAGCTGCAGGTGAGAACATTTGTATAATCTCACCTTGCAACCTCATGCGTGTACTTGCATTTGGAAGGGGGGGTTGGGCTGTCCCAGTCTAGACACCTAATGACCGCCATCTCGCATGAGATAAGCCGTCCTAAGAGATCTCACACCAAGGTGGTCAGGTTCACCTTAAGCTGTCTGTATAAATGTAATTGTAAATCACATGAAATGTAATGTGGTTTGAGGTTTTGTCTGCTCTAGGAGAAAAGCAGAAGTTCTATGTTTTATTTTTCTCTTATTTAGCTGCAGGGGAAAATGAGGAAGTTGTTATATACGCTGGATATATGAATATATATGGTTATATCTGCAGGTGAGATCAGCCACCTGGATGGTGTATATAGTGTCCTTATTGTTATGTCATTGTGTTGACCTGTGTCTACCTGTTGAAATGTCTGTCTATTTGCAGCAGGTGGAGTACTTGCTGGTATCGCTCTAATCACTGTGTTTGCAGCAAAAAAGAGGAAGTTCTGTGTGCTTTGTGCGTACTTGCTGGTTTACGCAAAAAGAGGAAGTAAGTGTCACTTTGATATATTGAAGCCGTTTCTTATATAAAAAAAAACCCTCTGAAGCTGTACTTTGATGTATACTGTGAGATACACTGGTGTGTGACAAGTCCGGTCGATAGTTGATGTTTGATAAGGCCTTGGACGGACCTGATCTTCGGGGATAGAAGATTTGGAAGAGTTTTCTATGTACAGGTGCAGTGTTGTATAAAGTTGCTTTCACGGCAGTGTTGTATAAAGTGGGGGACTGACCCTGACTGTTACCTGGTACGGTGTTCCTGCTAAGCAGTGAGTTGAAGTTGTACTCATTGGTCTTGTTTTAGTGGATGTCAGTGTATTCTTACCTAGGATTGAATATACTGGGGAAAACCCTTGATTTTAGGCTTAATCATTGAGTATTGATGTTCTGGACGGATTTGTTCAAATAAGGTGTATATAGTGTGAACAGAGGTTACTAGTACATGAAGTCAGAGATAGTGAGGGTGAATTTAGTTTCTATCACCCGCGTGACACTTCTTCCTGGTAGGACAGCCCGTTTGTGTTGTGGTTTGTGGACTGAGGTAGAAATTCTGTGTATTCTGTGGATGTGTATAGTCGCTGGTCCAGGAGAGAAAGTGGCTAGCTCAGTCGGTAGAGCATCAGACATCCAGGTTGACGTGTTAGTTTTAAGTCGTGTACCTTGAAGCATGGGGTCTAATCAGTCCACACCTGTCAAGTTAACGGCAGAAGAATTAGTAAGCGAACGAGAAGGAAGGAAGTATGTTAAAAATGATGAAGTCGCTCTTGAAGATGGCAGGAATCACTGCAAAGAAAGGGAGATTAGAGGAGCAGGAATGGAAAGATGTTTTGTTAAATAAGCAAGGGATTTTGAAAGATAAAATTGGCATGGAAAGAGGAATGTGATGGAGATAGTAGATATTTCTATATTGCACCAGATCAGAAAATGGCACCTCAGGAAGTGGCCAAGCCCATTAGGAAACAACGCCACCCTCCTCATAAGTCGTCCCCAGAGGGTTGGACTTGTGTAGTTGTCCCCCTGCCCACCAAACGCCCTCCCTAGCCTGCCCAGACGTCATTTCAGGTTGGGCCGCACCTAGTTCCCTTTTCCAGCCATCTTCAGTCCCAAGGCCACTGGCCTATTTGTTGCTGGAGCAACAGAAGACACCGAGGGGGGGCAGGAAGATGACAATGATTTAACAATGATTCACCCCACCACCAAAACTGATTTGTATGGGCTCGCCCAGATTAAAGCTGGGGATTCTTTCTGGCCAGTAATGGAGCCAGGTTTGCAGGTTTACAGTGAGGGTGTGTACCTTATCACTCAAGTGACCCTGGAAGATGTTTATGTATAATGTACGCAGTTTTTGGTGTGTAACACCGTAGGGTTGAAATTGAAAGGGAAAAAAAAAAAGGAACTAAGAGAAGTGTTAGTTTCTATTTCAGTGTCCTGTGAATGAAATTCTGTGAAGTTTAATTGTAAATGACACACGTATGTTGAAATGGAGAATTCTCCCAAGGGGGGAGATTAGATGAGAATTGATGAGTAATTCTGAATCTAGCAACTACACTATGTGTATTTTACCTGTCTGTGAAAATAAGAAACATAAGCTGATATATAGGGTGGACTTGTGTGCTGTCTGTGGAGCACTGCGTCCACGTAAGCCCACCCCATTATTTCCTGTTCTAAATGTACATTGCTTTCTGTCACTCTGTGTTTTGCCCGGCTCTGGGTGGGGTATGGTATGGGGATAGTTATCAGGGTCTGACAGGAGATAGGGATACGCTGGAGGCTCGGCCCTGACCACCATCAGGTCTACCGTCGAGATGAGGGCGAGTACAGGGTCCCTAGTTACAGGGTCAGCCCAGGGGTCTCTATATAATCCATATTCCCAGTGACAGATTGAATACCTCCTGAATGTAGATGTCACAATACATGTCACTCCCTCCCAGGACTCTTCAGACGCCATTTTTGGCCAACACCTACTTCCTCTTTTAGCGGCTGTTTCTTATCGGTAATTATCTTTAGTGGACGTTTTAACTCAGACACTACATAGTTCATCTTTAGACGCCATTTTAGTCCAGCCGACACCCAGTTCCCCATTTTTGTTTCAGCAGCCACAGCCACTGCTCTGTTTATTGCTGACATAGCAGGGACTGCAGAGGGGGGAGACAGGGACCTGGAACACACACACTCCATTTTTGGTCATATATGCAGTTTTTCCCACTAATGAACCTTAGCAGAGGTTATTGCTGATAGTCCTGTGGAAACCTTTTCCCTTCACTTTTGCATGTTTGTTTTTGCTGTATCTAGTATACAGTCTAGACCATATAGACTGCTCACTATTAGTCCTGGTGGACAGTGAATATTTTTCTGCCTATGGCAGTTGTTACTTAAGCCTAGGTTTGAGATATTCTCACTTGTATGTTATCCTGCCGGTAGCTTGCACAAGAGTTCCCTGATAGAGAGGGTGGAGGTTCATGTGGTCCCAAGGGGACATTGATCATCAGGAGTTGGCATATATTAGGGTTTTCGTTGGCAGCACCCAGTAATCCTTTGTGTCTTAGTTATCAGGGTCTGACAGGAGATAGGGATACGCTGGAGGCTCGACCCTGACCACCATCAGGTCTACCGTCGGGATGAGGGAGAGTGCAGGGCCCCCAGTTACAGGGTCAGCACAGGAGAGGTAGAGTAGATACGCTCCACTGCTTTTTCCTAGTTGTGTAGATGTAGTCAGGGGGTGCTGCTGGTAGTTTCCAAACCCTCTTGTGCTCTTTTCTCTTTCCCCGGGGTTTTAGGGAGTCTTAGTTTTTAGAATTTCAGTGTTCTCCTGACCCCAAGTTACACCCATTGCTCTTTCTTACAAACCTGGGTATAGTCCTTTGTATCAGGTCTCCGAGAGCCCATATGCAAACAACTACAGCTGGTAAAGACCAAGACACCCTCCTTCAAGTGGCAAGACGTATGGAGATGAATCTAGCAGCTTACAAGATCACCCCACATACAGATGTGCTACAGTCACAGTCACCTGAAGAGTATCATCACGTCATCTCCAGCCCAGAAGTCATTCTACCCGTTTGCCATGGAGGAAGATAGCAGCCCTTTGAATACTACTCAGCCAGATTGAACACCTACCTAAAGCACCAGTTGAAGATCAGTGCCCGTATGACATCACTGCTCCCTGACAAAGTCACCAACTCCCGGTGTGCGGTCCTTAATCCTGCTGAACTTCTCCCTCTTCCAAGGGGGGAGTGTCCCACCTCTGACACCTTGGTGGAAGAGGTAGTCGACTCTGGCATAGCTGAGGAAACTCTGGATTCGATACAGTGACGGATACACCTTTGGACCCTGACTTAACCCCTTTGCGGATGGATCAAGATGTACATCAAGAAGACGATTCCACATGGGTATGGTGCTGGTAGCAGAAGACGCTGTGCTGATAGAGCAGTCGCTACCCGCATGCCTGTCTGTGAAGAAGCAGATGTATGTGCTCTCGCTGAAGCCTGCAAGATGGCAGCCAGCATCTACTCTGTATGGAAGACAAGAGACTTGATCACTGCCAATGGAACTGTAAACCGCCATGAGGACATAGAAGAACAGATGGAAGCTTTGCTATTGCCAGACAGAGTCGCGGTGAGCAGGGTTGAGGCCTACATTGGAGGAGTCAAGGGAAGCAGTAAGAAGTGCCCTCACTGACAGAACATCCAAAGAAGCCCCAAGACCACTTACCAAAGAAACAGTCAGTCAATCTGAGCTTTTTGAATGACCCCGATGTGAAGAAGAAAGGAAAGTCTGGAGAAAACGTTGTCCTGACCCTACAAGAGCAAGTCTCAGAAGAAGAAGAGGACTGAGATAGGGTGCAGCTGTGGGCTCCCGGAGACCATAGAAAGTGGCTAGTGACCTGCTTTCACTGCCAGCCAAAGAGATATGGCAGGCCTTAGACACAGAACTGACTCTACACACCCCATACCAGCCACAGAATAGAGGGAAGGTTGGGAAGATGGGGCAGTGTAGAAGGCAAGGGCATGAGAGTCTTCCCCTTGAATTGTTCAGTGTCAGACACACCCCAGCAGGGACCACTAGGTTGAGACCCTATGAAATCCTGTTTAGAAGAACCCCCAGATACTTCAACTAAGCTTGTTGTTTGTTTAAACATTTGCCTAATATACGTTTTTGAGTTTTCTCCTCCAGATCCAACCAGATCTAGATTTTTCTCTCTTTCCTTTTCTCTCTCTTCTCTTTTCCTCTCTCTTTTCCTCTCTCTCTCTTCCTCTCTCTTCTCTCACTCTTTTTCTTTCGGACGAAGATCCATGCATTCCACTACAAAGAGATGTCGGACCTGCCTGGGACCAGGAGATGGCTGTCTTCCCTCTTCTACCCGATACTTTGTGCCAGGACGATGATATCTAAGCAAGTGGACCGGAAGACGACTGTGCATCTTATCTTTGATGTCCCACCATTACCGCCTGAGGACTGAGGAGCATGAGACTTTGAGTGAAACCAACCCTGATAAATATTAGCCCACTAGAGGACTACTGCCACGTTCCCCCTTTTCTGAATAACGTGTGCCAGCGGATCATAGCCATGAGGACAGTCTAGAGAATACGGACAGGATCTGGCTTCCTATGCATAGTCTGTCGGGTGGGGAGATTCATCCACAAGGGATGGGTTATCTCGTATGTGAGTGAGGTAACCATCGGCATTAGGACAGATCAATAGACTCGGGAGAAGTAAGGAAAGACTTTTTGACTATCTCCAAAGGGGGGACTGTTATGGACAAGATTATGAATTATTATAAGTATATAAGAGTTACATGGAGATATCCATAAAGAACAGGATTTAAGATGGTGTTTGAACTGTACCCCACATATCTCTTGGCATAGGACTCAGACAGACAGTCTGGTCTATTCTTGTGACCAGTGAATCATGCTGACGTTGCTTAATATAAATGAGGAACCAAGCACATTACAGTAAATTGTATATCACAGAATAAGCTGTTCTACTTTATCCAATAGGAGACGTGTTACGTATTCTTGGCACCTAGCCAATAAGCCCGTTATATATACCTGTACAAACTTCTGGAATAAAGGAGTCTTACTTTCTATTCATATCTGAGTATGTCTCTGGTGTGGGTGAAAGAGAGTGGTTATGCATGCTACCACGAGTGACTCATAATTTGGACTGCAGACAGTTTAAGAGGGATGCAAAACTGAATGGCATCAACCTAAATTATGGCCTTATCAAGTAACCACAGTGAATTCTCGCCCATACAGATACGGCCTTAGTTTCCTAAGGGCCCACACTACAGCCAGACATTCCTTCTCAACAGTTGCATAGGCCACTTCTCAGTCCAGCAGTTTCCTGCTGAGATAGGTGATGGGGTGCTCGTCCCCGGCTACATTCACCTGGCTGAGGACAGCTCCCAGTCCATAAGCAGAGGCATCCGTTTGCACAATGAATCTCCTCTTGTAGTCTGGAGCAGCCAGAACAGGGTCACAATAACGAATAACGTTTGGAACACCATTCTAAGTCTGAACTGGGTGCAAAAACCTAAAAAAACATCACTATGGGGAGATAAGGTATGTACACCAGTGACTATGTAAGGGGAATACATGGAATAGCAGAAACTGCTGTGTGAATACTGACTTGAAAAATCCAATAGCTATATGTAAGGGTGAAAATGTGAAAAATGGAATCTGCATTACTGCCATGAACATATGAATAAAGAGAAATTTAGCTACTGAATTGATCAATGCAATAGAGCCCCAACACTACGCCAAAGTATTTCTCTACGTTGGGGTCCCTAGCTTGTGTGTGTCCTCTCATGCAGTTAAAAAACTTACCGTGTATGGGAAGCTGAGACCCAGGCTATTTATGCGTATGATATGGATTGGCAATAGGTGTGGTGGGGAGGGTTCACAAACGAAAAACTACTAACAATAACGAATAACGTTTGGAACACCATTCTAAGTCTGAACTGGGTGCAAAAAACCTAAAAAAACATCACTATGGGGAGATAAGGTATGCACACCAGTGACTATGTAAGGGGAATACATGGAATAGCAGAAACTGCTGTGTGAATACTGACTTGAAAAATCCAATAGCTATATGTAAGGGTGAAAATGTGAAAAATGGAATCTGCATTACTGCCATGAACATATGAATCAAGAGAAATTTAGCTACTGAATTGATCAATGCAATAGAGCCCCAACACTACGCCAAAGTATTACATATAGCTATTGGATTTTTCAAGTCAGTATTCACACAGCAGTTTCTGCTATTCCATGTATTCCCCTTACATAGTCACTGGTGTGCATACCTTATCTCCCCATAGAACAGGGTCATAGACCAGGGCGTCCTTCAGCCGGTTAAAAGCCTCATCACAGGCTGGAGTCCAGATCACCAGCCGGGGCATCATTTTCTTCGTGAGGTCTGTAAGGGGCTTGGCCACAGAGCTCCTCCTACTCGATGCCCTAGGTATTGGACTTCACCCATCCCCAATTGGCATTTATTAGGTCGAATAGTTAGGTCTACTGCGAGAATCCGGTCAAGAACAACAGCTACTTGATTCAGATGTTCCTCCCATGTGTGGCTGAAGACGGCGATATCATCCAGGTAGGCACAAGCGAAGTCGCCACATCCCCAGAGGATCTGGTCCACCATTCTCTGAAAGGTTGCAGGGGCGTTTTTCATTCCGAAAGGCATGTTTAGAAATTCATACAGAACAAAGGGGGTTATAAAAGCCGACCGTTCTCTACCTTCCTCCGTCAGGGGAATTTGCCAGTATCCCTTACTGAGATCCAAGGTGGTGACGTATCGTGCCCCAGCTAGCTGGTCTAGAAGTTCATCAATGCGGGGCATTGGATAAGCATCACTGATGGTATGGTCATTTAGTCGTCTGTAGTCCACACAAAATCGAGTACTCCCATCCTTCTTGGGTACTAACACAACAGGAGAGGCCCAAGGACTATGGGAGGCCTGAATCACCCCCAGCTGTAACATCTCCTCTAGCGCATGCTGCATGGTGTTTCTAACTGATTCTGGTACCCGGTAGGGAGCCTGTTGTATGCGACGGAAGCCCTGAGTGTCCACATGATGTTGGGTTACCGTGGTTCGACCTGGTCGGGATGAGAAAGCAGCCTGTCTCTGATGGAGCACTCCCAGCATTTGTTTTTTCTGTAAGGAATCTAAGTGATCTCTCAGAGGAACCTGTTCCACAGTGGATGGGGCTCTGGCTGCTTCAACAAGATCAGGTAATGGGTCCTCTTCCTCCTGACCATCTTCTGAAGCCAGCCGATAGCTTGCTATCATAGGTAATGTCCGGTCATGGTACTCCTTAATCATATTCACATGGACAGACCTTTGTCTTAGACCCTGATCATCTAGAGCAAGAAGGTAATTGGTGTGGTTTAGTTTTCTGAGAACCCGGAAGGGACCCTCCCATGTTGTCTGGAGTTTATTTTGCCGATGGGGAACAATCATTAAGACTTGTTGTCCCTCTACAAATTCTCGATAGCGTGCTTTACGGTCATACCATGTCTTCTGTCTGGTTTGAGCCATCCGCACATGATTCTGAGCCAAACTAGCAAGTTGAGCCAGGGTTTCCCGAAGCTTGAGGACATATGGAACAACAGGGGTTCCTGTATCTTCAACTTGCCCCTCCCAATATTCCTTGAGCAGGGTTAAGGGTCCTCGGACCTTTCTTCCATAGAGTAGTTCAAAGGGGGAGAACCCAGTGGACTCCTGGGGAACTTCCCGATAGGCAAACAAGAGATGGGGTAGGTACTTCTCCCAGTCGGAATCCCTGTCAGTGAAGGCCCTTAGCATATTTTTCAGTGTTTGATTAAACCTTTCACAGAGTCCATTGGTTTGAGGATGGTATGCTGTAGTTCGGATCGCTCGTACTCCACAGGTGCGCCACAGACACTGCACCAACTCTGACATGAACTGGGAACCTTGGTTCCGATAAGATCTCACTGGGGAATCCTACTCGAGTGAAAATGGTAACAAGGGCCTCGGCCACCTTGGCTGCAGAGATACTTGACAAGGCCACAGCTTCTGGATATCGGGTGGCATAGTCCACAACGGTGAGAATGTACTGCTTTCCAGATTTACTTGGTTTAGCCAGAGGTCCAATAATATCGACACCTACTCTTTGAAAGGGTTCTTCCATTATAGGGAGTGGTTGCAAGGGTGCCTTTGGGTGATCTCCAGGTCGCCCTCTACGCTGACATATGTCACAAGTTCGGCAGAAATGCGCCACTGCTTGAGAAATTCCAGGCCAATAGAAAATTTGAGTAAGTCGTCTCTCGGTGCGGGTTTTCCCTTGATGGCCAGCAGTAGGAATGTCATGAGCCAGGTGTAATAGGGGAATTCTGTATTTCTGAGGAAAAATCAGCTGTTTGCTATAAGTCCAGGGCTTATCTAAGGAGTCAGCGTTGGTAACTCGATACAGAAGTCCATTTTCTCTGATAATTCTTTCTCCGTTCTCCCCTAGCTGCCCTATTTCAGCCCGAGCTCTAAAGCTAGCCAGGGTGGGGTCAGTCTCTACTTCTTGTCTAAACTGAACTTTATCCCAAGTGACATTCATATGAGACCCACAAGAAGAATCACTCACCGGCTGTGACGGTAGTTCGGGTGGCATCATTTCCATTGATGGGTTGTACACGTCCACATGGGCTGCTCTCTTGGCTTCACTTCTGGTTATCGCACCGGCAAAGTGGCATTGAAGATTCCCCACATCATTCCCTAAATCCAGCTCTTCTCCTGTTGAGGGTGTCTGTAGATAATGGACAGGCAAAGGGGGTCTGTAACAGTTTTGCCTCCGAACACCTGGACAGTGAGCTTGCAGATGACCCAGCTGCCCACATCCATAACATCTGCATTCTATGAGTCTTTCTCCACATCGTACTCCCAAAGAGGAGGCAGGAGTAGTAGGAGGCACATTCACACGGGGTCCGCCATGTGTTGGTAGTCTAGTGGGACGGTGAACATTGGAGGCCAAAGGACAATGGACCACTGGTGTTGGGGAGCTGGTAGTTTTTTTCTCACTGACTAGTAGCCTTTTCCATTGAGGCTTGATGGTGAGAAGCTCATCAGCTAGAGCAGCAGCTTGTTCCACTGTCTCTGGTCTCCTCTCGCGCACCCATTCCTTGATTTCAGCAGGGCACCTGGCATAGAACTGCTCTTTCAAGATGACCTGGAGGAAGGTCTCATAAGTTAAGGCAGCGGAGTCCTTCCTACCAGCCCATGAGGACCTGCCTATAGAAGCCGCCAGCGGACAGCCCGTCGGCACCAACACCGGTCCCGTGGAAGATCAGCCTCCGGAGAGTGCCCTGCCCCGGAGTGGACCCGCCGGTCCCGGAAGAAGCTGCGCCCCAGTTGACCAAGGCCCTGGCAGTCCGCCCGGCCAAGATGGAGGTGGCTGCTGACCGGAAGTTGGCCCAGCGGGCAAAGCTGGCTGCTCCCAGAACCCAGGCCTCGGCTGAGGCACCACGGGGTTGCTGCTGTCAGGCAGCAGAGCATGCCGCGACACAGCGGGTTTCCCCAGTGCAGAGAGTGTCGGTCGTGGCCAACACGGGGGAGCTCCGCCTGGGCCCGACCCCCGCGCAGACTGAGCCAGAGAAAGCAGACGCTCCATACTGGGAACGGCAGCAGCGCCAGCTGGGCTGGGAGATCGCCGCCCATGAGAAAAGGAAAGCGGGGGTGCTGGCCCGGACCATCCAAGAGAAGGACAACCTGCGGAACGCCACCTTTCAGGTACGGGGCCCGACGCACAAAGGCCAGGTCCGGCACTTCGACCCCCGGCATGGATGGGGGTTCATCTTCGAGCCGGACCTGGACGCAGAAATCTTTGTGTCCCAGAGGGACATCTACCCCCACCTTCCAATTGGCTACCCAGACCGGGACCTGGAATCCGGTGAATTGGTCACCTACACCCGGCATTGCGGGGAGAAGGGATGGTTCGCCCTCGACGTCAAGAGGAGGGTAAGCAACAGTGCCCGGAGGCGCGCCCATTCCCCTCCCCCACCATACAGTCCTGATGAATACTGATGAGGTAGCGGTTCCCGGCTACCTTTCTGCCCGTCCCCGTTGGTACCCTGTTGACTTCCCGTTCCAGTTTACCCCCATTTAAATTATGACATGGCTGAGAACTTGCAGGCCATCCAAAAACTATTGGGCCTTGTAAATAGTCCCTGGACCACCCTTTCACCATCCTGCAGTCTCCGGAGAGGCTAGTTGGAGGAAGGGCCTGTGGGAAATTGTAGGCCGAGGTCCTGTCACTAATGAGACCAGTGACGACCCTCCGGGTCAGGGGTCCTTTGGACGAGGGGCCTCTGAGAGAGACTGCCGGGTAAGGAACTTATTACCCGGCCCGTGTGGGCAACACCCGGACCTGAACCCGTTTCCTGGACTGGGGAAAAGGGGTGCTGACCTGGTTTTTAGGAGGCAGCATCAGGGCTTGGTTTGCTCGGGTGGGCAAAAGTGAAAAGGACCCGATCCCATCTCGTTCACGGTTAATAAAATGTTTTTATTTTGTAACGTTTAAGCAAAATGCGTCCCGTTACAGGGATGAAACAAAGCCTTCATGAATGTAAATATGTTAGTATAATTGTACATGTGTTTTATCTTTTTCAGTTCAAAAGCAAAATAAACCGGTGGTGGTTGGACAGCCCGCAGACGGTCTGTGGTTAACCAAGGAGGAGTGTGATGCCCTGGCCGGGCCAGGTAGTCACAAATAGGGCCCCGCATTACACCTGTCCCTCATAGGTAACACATAGCCAAACACTAAAACCCTAGTCACCCCCCCTCACGGCTTGATGGACACACCAGGGGGCGGAACCAGGAAGTTGGAAGACGCCCACCGAGGAGTTCAGATAGCCTGGGGCGGGATAGTAAAGGGAGTTGAGTTTGAGAGTTCAAGTTGGAGAGTTGTGTGGGCCTGAGCTGTGTGCAGCTCCAGCAGAGGAGAGAAACCAATCTGAGCAGGTGCCAGGGTAGGAGCCCTGGTACCTTTGGCTAGGAGGCAGACGGCGGGCTCCGTCTGCAGGAGCTGGGAAGATGGCTCGGTGAAACCGAGGTGGACCGGAACAGGGTTGTAGCCCACCGGTACCGACCCGGGGAACTGACTCGGAAACCGGAGCACAAAGGGAGGGTACTCAGACCCTGAAGCTAGGTCCAGAAGCTACTGGGGGCTAGCTAATTAACTGATTGCGGCCAGGACTAGAGGTTCTGTCCCACCCAAAAGTCCTGACTGAAGGCAACAGCCAAAAGAGGGGGATAAGTGGCCACCGCCACGGCTCAGAGATCCCACGGGCCAGCGTCTGTGGGCAAAGGGCTCCTTAGGCAGCAATAAGCCGGGAGCGGACTCCTGAAGTTGCAAGCACAGGCAGTCCACCATCCAACACAGGTGCGGGAGAAAGACAGAGACCACCAGCCGGGTGGGAGACCAGACTGCTGCAGGCACCGACCATCATCACCTTGGTTTACCAGAGACTCGTGTGTTTACTAATAGTGAGTACAACAGCACCCTCCGGTCGCCCATCTCCCTGCACTGCCAAACAAGCCCAACGGGTCCCGGGGCCACCATCCCTGCCAACGGAGGGGTTAACAACTTTCTGCCGAACATCTCCCCCGGGTGCCCCGTAACTGCAGCGGTCGTGTCCACCTTCACCACATCCCGTGGATGGCATCACAAACTTAACACAGTTCCAGCCGTACATCTACGTCCCCAAAACACAACCCCCCTTTCAGTTGAAGTGACCGCGAGACCCCCGGGTCCGGAGACCCTCGAGCCACCACTGAAGGTCCGGATCCGAGCGGCTCGGCTGCCGAGCACGGGGCAGTACATTTACAGGGGATTAGATTAGTGTTCATACGTGACCTCACTTGCGGTTTGCGGCTATATAGATGGAGCCGCCGCTGCAGAATGTCGCTGCTGGGGCCGGTGGTAATGGCAGCCTGGATGTTGGACCCTCCGCAAGCAGGGCCGGGCCCCAGAGGAGGAAGGAGTCCACACAAGAGTTCAGTGCAGCTGGTTCTTTACTCACTTTCTGGTGGTAACTGGTCGCCCGAGGCCGTCTGGTTTCGCCTCCAGGTCCCCTTCGTCCCAGTGCCACTCTGGTTCTCTGGTACCTTCTTCCCCTGCACCTGTTTCTGGAAAATGGGTCCCCGTGGTATGGAACACTGGGGGTCCCCGTTCTCTGGTTTGTCCACTTCTGTCCCCCTGACGGTAGTGTGAACCCTGTGGGGTTGGAGTCTCTGGTCCTGTCCCTGGTTCTCCCTTTGCTACTGAGTCTCGGATTAATTAGGGTCAGCGAGGTCCTTGATGGTCTCCTCGCTGTGCAGGTGTTAACGGGTCGGCTTGGAGCTTTTTCCTGTCCTAGGTTCCTGTACCCCGTCGGTGCTTAGTTCCGGGAGTACAACACTGAACTCCACCGACAACTACCTCTCCCGGGTACCAGGTTACCGTTAACCCGAGTGAGGGTATGTGCGCACGTTGCTTTTTACCTGCTTTTTACCTGCTTTTTTGCTGCTTTTTCTTCTGCGCTGTTTAATGCCAAAATGGATGTGTTCTTCTATTCAAGCAAAGTCTATGGGAATTTGGGTTTCTTGTTCACACTATGTTGTTCAAAATGCTGCCTTTTTGTGGCAGAACTTTGGTCAAAAACTCAGCTTTTCAAAGAAGCAACATGTCAATTGTTTTTGCCATTTGGGTTTTGCAAAGCTGAGTTTTTGACCAAAGTTCTGCCACAAAAAGGCAGCATTTTGAACAACATAGTGTGAACAAGAAACCCAAATTCCCATAGACTTTGCTTGAATAGAAGAACACATCCATTTTGGCATTAAACAGCGCAGAAGAAAAAGCAGCAAAAAAGCAGGTAAAAAGCAACGTGCGCACATACCCTAAGGACGTCTCCTCACGTCCACCTCCACTCCTCTCTCCTCTGACTGACTACTCTCCACAGTCCGCCCCTCCCACCTAGTCGTCTAGTGGACTGGACTGGCTCCACCTCTAGGCGGCCATCCATTGGTCCGACCCTAGCTGGGTACCACTGTATGGGGGATTGTTGGGGAAAACTGGGATTTTCCTGGAGTGTTTGTGTGTGACCGGCACTGGTCTTCCAGGTCCCTAGGGGGTAGGCCCTGCATACTGGTGGGGATGCAGAACCTTGTAGCACCCTGATGGCTTCAGGGGAACTACACTCCTACAGACGCACAGCCCCCCAGCAGTGCAGGGCAATGAGTCCTTCTGGGTCCTCCTGAGTCCTCCTGGGTCCTCCTGGGTTCCTCCTGGGTTCTTCCTGGGTCCTCCTGGGTTCCTCCTGGGTCCTCCTGGATCCTCCTGGATCCTTTTGAGTCCTCCTGGGTCCTCCTGGGTTCCTACTGGGTCCTCCTGGGTCCTCCCGAGTCCTGGGTCCTCCCGTGTCCTCCCGAGTCCTTCTGGGTCCTCCCGAGTCCTCCTGGGTTCCTCTTGAGTCCTCCTGGGTTCCTCTTGAGTCCTCCTGGGTTCCTCCTGGGTCCTCCTGGGTTCCTCCTGGGTTCCTCCTGAGTCTTCCTAGGTTCCTCCTGAGTCCTCCTGGGTTCCTCCTGAGTCCTCCTGGGTTCCTCCTGAGTCCTCCTGGGGTCCTCCTGGGTTCCTCCTGGGTCCTCCTGGGTCCTCCTGGGTTCCTCCTGGGTTCCTCCTGAGTCCTCCTGGGTTCCTCCTGGGTCCTCCTGGGTTCCTCCTGGGTTCCTCCTGAGTCCTCCTGGGTTCCTCCTGAGTCCTCCTGGGTTCCTCCTGAGTCCTCCTGGGTTCCTCCTGGGTTCCTCCTGAGCCCTCCTGGGTCCTCCTGAGTCCTCCTAGGGTTCCTACTGGGTCCTTCTGGGTCCTCCCGAGTCCTCCTGGGTCCTCCCGTGTCCTCCCGAGTCCTTCTGGGTCCTCCTGAGTCCTCCTGGGTTCCTCTTGAGTCCTCCTGGGTTCCTCCTGGGTTCCTCCTGAGTCCTCCTGGGTTCCTCCTGAGTCCTCCTGGGTTCCTCCTGAGTCCTCCTGGGTTCCTCCTGGGTCCTCCTGGGTTCCTCCTGGGTCCTCCTGGGTTCCTCCTGGGTCTTCCTGGGTTCCTCCTGGGTCCTCCCGAGTCCTCCTGGGTCCTCCTGTGTCCTCCCGAGTCCTTCTGGGTCCTCCCGAGTCCTTCTGGGTCCTCCTGAGTTCCTCCTGAGTCCTCCTGGATTCCTCCTGAGTCCTCCTGGGTTCCTCCTGGGTCCTCCTGGGTTCCTCCTGAGTCCTCCTGGGTTCCTCCTGAGTCCTCCTGGGTTCCTCCTGAGTCCTCCTGGGTTCCTCCTGGGTTCCTCCTGAGCCCTCCTGGGTCCTCCTGAGTCCTCCTAGGGTTCCTACTGGGTCCTTCTGGGTCCTCCCGAGTCCTCCTGGGTCCTCCCGTGTCCTCCCGAGTCCTTCTGGGTCCTCCTGAGTCCTCCTGGGTTCCTCTTGAGTCCTCCTGGGTTCCTCCTGGGTTCCTCCTGAGTCCTCCTGGGTTCCTCCTGAGTCCTCCTGGGTTCCTCCTGGGTCCTCCTGGGTTCCTCCTGGGTCCTCCTGGGTTCCTCCTGGGTCCTCCTGGGTTCCTCCTGAGTCCTCCTGGGTTCCTCCTGGGTCTTCCTGGGTTCCTCCTGGGTCCTCCCGAGTCCTCCTGGGTCCTCCTGTGTCCTCCCGAGTCCTTCTGGGTCCTCCCGAGTCCTTCTGGGTCCTCCTGAGTTCCTCCTGAGTCCTCCTGGATTCCTCCTGAGTCCTCCTGGGTTCCTCCTGGGTCCTCCTGGGTTCCTCCTGAGTCCTCCTGGGTTCCTCCTGAGTCCTCCTGGGTTCCTCCTGGGTTCCTCCTGAGTCCTCCTGGGTTCCTCCTGAGTCCTCCTGGGTTCCTCCTGGGTCCTCCTGAGTTCCTCCTGGGCTTCTCCTGAGTCCTCCTGGGTTCCTCCTGAGTCCTCCTGGGTTCCTCCTGGGTCCTCCTGGGTTCCTCCTCAGTCCTCCTGGGTTCCTCCTGGGTCCTCCTGGGTTCCTCCTCAGTCCTCCTGGGTTCCTCCTGGGTCCTCCTGGGTTCCTCCTGAGTCCTCCTGGGTTCCTCCTGGGTCTTCCTGGGTTCCTCCTGGGTCTTCCTGGGTTCCTCCTGGGTCCTCCTGGGTTTCTCCTGAGTCCTTCTGGGTCCTTCTGGGTCCTCCTGAGTCCTCCTGAGTCCTCCTGAGTCCTCCTGGGTCCTCCTGGGATCCTCCTGAGTCCTCCTGGGTCCTCCTGAGTCCTCCTGGGTCCTCCTGGGATCCTCCTGAGTCCTCCTGGGATCCTCCTGAGTCCTCCTGGGTCCTCCTGAGTCCTCCTGGGTCCTCCTGGGTCCTCCTGAGTCCTCCTGAGTCCTCCTGGGTCCTCCTGGGATCCTCCTGAGTCCTCCTGGGATCCTCCTGAGTCCTCCTGGGTCCTCCTGAGTCCTCCTGGGTCCTCCTGGGATCCTCCTGAGTCCTCCTGGGTCCTCCTGGAGGCCGGACAACAAAGAGATTCTACATTTTATTAATTAAAATATTCAAGATCAATAAATTGTAACATGGAAAATCCAGATCCAGTGTCCTGAGACCACGATCACAGAGCAAACAGCAGTACACACAGTGTCCACCAGATGGCGGTGCTATACACTATCACTGTACAGCAGATGGACACACACAGTACAAACAGCAGTACACACAGTGTGCACTAGATGGCGGTGCTATACACTATCACTGTACAGCAGATGGACACACAGTGCAAACAGCAGTACACACAGTGTGCACTAGACGGAGGTGCTATACACTATCACTGTACAGCAGATGGACACACACAGTGCAAACAGCAGTACACACAGTGTCCACCAGATGGAGGTGCTATACACTATCACTGTACAGCAGATGGACACACACAGTGCAAACAGCAGTACACACAGTGTGCACTAGATGGCGGTGCTATACACTACTGTTATGGACACGATTATGAATTATTATAAGTATATAGGAGTTACATGGAGATATCCATAAAGAACAGGATTTAAGATGGTGTTTGAACTGTACCCCACATATCTCTTGGCATAAGACTCAGACAGACAGTCTGGGCTATTCTTGTGACGAGTGAATCATGCTGACATTGCTTAATATAAATGAGGAACCAAGCACATTACAGTAAATTGTATATCACAGAATAAGCTGTTCTACTTTATCCAATAGGAGACGCGTTACGTATTCTTGGCACCTAGCCAATAAGCCCAGTTATATATATTTGTACAATTTCCGGAATAAAGGCAGTCTTACTTTCTATTCATATCTGAGTATGTCTCTGGTGTGGGTGAAAGAGAGTGGTTATGCATGCTACCACGAGTGACTCATAATTTGGACTGCAGACAGTTTAAGAGGGATGCATGATGGAATGGCATCAACCTAAATTAAGGCCTTATCATTTGGCGCCCAACGAACCTTAGGACGGAGCTCTGGATGGCGGACGGCCGTGCTGACACCTTCAGTCGAAAGGCAACTACGCGAGAGGTGGAGAATTGCGCAACTCCAGCTGCAGGTGAGAACATTTGTATAATCTCACCTTGCAACCTCATGCGTGTACTTGCATTTCGAAGGGGGGGTTGGGCTGCCCCAGTCTAGACACCTAATGACCGCCATCTCGCATGAGATAAGCCATCCTAAGAGATCTCACACCAAGGTGGTCAGGTTCACCTTAAGCTGTCTGTAATTTATGTAATGTAATTGTAAATCACATGAAATGTAATGTGGTTTGAGGTTTTGTCTGCTCTAGGAGAAAAGCAGAAGTTCTATGTTATTTTTCTCTGACTTAACTGCAGGGGAAAATGAGGAAGTTGTTATATACGCTGGATATATGGATATATATGGTTATATCTGCAGGTGAGATCAGCCACCTGGAAGGTGTATATAGTGTCCTTATTGTTATGTCATTGTGTTTACTTGTGTTTACCTGTTGAAATGTCTGTTTATGTGCAGCAAGCGGAGTACTTGCTGCCTGAAAAAGAGGAAGTTCTATGTGCTTTGTTCGTACTTGCTGGTTCACGGAAAAAGAGGAAGTGTCACGAGAATGTACTTTGATATATTGAAGCTGTTTCTTCTCTGAGTGAAGAAAAAAAACTCTGAAGCTGTACTTTGAAGTATGCTGTTTATGTATACTGTTATGTATACTGTGAGATACACTGGTGTGTGACAAGTCCGGTCGATAGTTGATGTTTGATAAGGCCTTGGACGGACCTGATCTTCGGGGATAGAAGATTTGGAAGGGTTTTCTATGTACAGGTGCAGTGTTGTATAAAGTTGCTTTCACGGCAGTGTTGTATAAAGTGGGGGACTGACCCTGACTGTTACCTGGTACGGTGTTCCTGCTAAGCAGTGAGTTGAAGTTGTACTCATTGGTCTTGTTTTAGTGGATGTCAGTGTATTCTTACCTAGGATTAAATATACTGGGGAAAACCCTTGCTTTTAGGCTTAATCATTGAGTATTGATGTTCTGGACGGATTTGTTCAAATAAGGTGTATATAGTGTGAACAGAGGTTACTAGTACATGAAGTCAGAGATAGTGAGGGTGAATTTAGTTTCTATCACTCACGTGACACTGGAAGATGTTTATGTATAATGTACGCAGTTTTTGGTGTATAACAACGTAGGGTTGAAATTGAAAAAAAAAAAAAAAGGAAGTGTTAGTTTCTATTTCAGTGTCCTGTAAATGACACACGTATGTTGAAATGGAGAATTCTCCCAAGGGGGGAGATTAGATGAGAATTGATGAGTAATTCTGAATCTAGCAACTACACTATGTGTATTTTACCTGTCTGTGAAAATAAGAAACATAAGCTGATATATAGGGTGGACTTGTGTGCTGCCTGTGGAGCACTGCGTCCACGTAAGCCCACCCCATTATTTCCTGTCCTGAATGTAGATTGCTTTCTGTCACTCTGTGTTTTGCCCGGCTCTGGGTGAGGTATGGTATGGGGATAGTTATCAGGGTCTGACAGGAGATAGGGATACGCTGGAGGCCCGACCCTGACCACCATCAGGTCTACCGTCGAGATGAGGGAGAGTGCAGGGCCCCCAGTTACAGGGTCAGCACAGGAGAGGTAGAGTAGATACGCTCCACTGCTTTTTCCTAGTTGTGTATATGTAGTCAGGGGGTGCTGCTTGCTGGTTTCCAAACACTCTTGTGCTCTTCTCTTTCCCCGGGGTTTTAGGGGATCTTAATTTTTAGAATTTCAGTGTTCTCCTGACCCCAAGTTACACCCATTGCTCTTTCTTACAAACCTAGGTATAGTCCTTTGTATCAGGTCTCCGAGAGCCCATATGCAAACAACTACAGCTGGTAACTCCTGAGCTACAGTCACAGTCACCTGAGTTACAGTCACAGTCACCTGAAGAGTATCATCACGTCATCTCCAGCCCAGAAGTCATTCTACCTGTTTGCCATGGAGGAAGACAGCAGCCCTTTGAATACTACTCAGCCAGATTGAACACCAACCTAAAGCACCAGTTGAAGATCAGTGCCCGTATGACATCACTGCTCCCTGACAAAGTCACCATCTCCCGGTGTGTGGTCCTTAATCCTGCTGAACTTCTCCCTCTTCCAAGGGGGGAGTGTCCCACCTCTGACACCTTGGTGGAAGAGGTAGTCGACTCTGGCATAGCTGAGGAAACTCTGGATTCGATACAGTGACTTAACACCTTTGGACCCTGACTTAACCCCTTTGCGGATGGATCAAGATGTGCATCAAGAAGACGGTTCCACATGGGTATGGTGCTGGTAGCAGAAGACGCTGTGCTGATAGAGCAGTCGCTACCCGCATGCCTGTCTGTAAAGAAGCAGATGTATGTGCTCTCGCTGAAGCCTGCAAGATGGCAGCCAGCATCTACTCTGTGGAGGACAAGAGACTTGATCACTGCCAATGGAACTGTAAACCGCCATGAGGACATAGAAGAACAGATGGAAGCTTTGCTATTGCCAGACAGAGTCGCGGTGAGCAGGGTTGAGGCCTACATTGGAGGAGTCAAGGGAAGCAGTAAGAAGTGCCCTCACTGACAGAACATCCAAAGAAGCCCCAAGACCACTTACCAAAGAAACAGTCAGTCAATCTGTGCTTTTTGAATGACCCCGATGTGAAGAAGAAAGGAAAGTCTGGAGAAAACGTTGTCCTGACCCTACAAGAGCAAGTCTCAGAAGAAGAAGAGGACTGAGATAGGGTGCAGCTGTGGGCTCCCGGAGACCATAGAAAGTGGCTAGTGACCTGCTTTCACTGCCAGCCAAAGAGAGATGGCAGGCCTTAGACACAGAACTGACTCTACACACCCCATACCAGCCACAGAATAGAGGGAAGGTTGGGAGGATGGGGCAGTGTAGAAGGCAAGGGCATGAGAGTCTTCGCTTGCATTGTTCAGTGTCAGATACACCTCAGCAGGGACCACTAGGTTGAGACCCTATGAAATCCTGTTTAGAAGAACCCCCAGATACTTCAACTAAGCTTGTTGTTTGTTTGTTAAAACATTTGCCTAATATACGTTTTTGAGTTTTCTCCTCCAGATCCAACCAGATCTAGATTTCCCTCTCTTTTCTTTTTCTCTCTCCTCTTTCCCTCTCTCTTTTTCTCTCTCTCTTTTCTCTTTTCCTCTCTCTCTCTCCCTCTCTTCTCAATCTTTTTCTCTCTCTTCCTCTCTCTTCTCTCACTCTTTTCCTTCGGACGCAGATCCATGCATTCCACTACAAAGAGATGTCGGACCTGCCTGAGACCAGGAGATGGCTGTCTTCTCTCTTCTACCCGATACTTTGTGCCAGGACGATGATATCTAAGCATGTGGACCGGAAGACGACTGTACATCTCACCTTTTATGTCCCACCATTACCGCCTGAGGACTGAGGAGCATGAGACTCTGAGTGAAACCAACCCTGATAAATATTAGCCAATTAAAGGACTAGTGCCACGTTCCCCCTTTTCTGAATACCGTGGGCCAGCGGAACATAGCCATGAGGACAGTCTAGAGAACACGGTCAGGATCTGGCTTCCTATGCATAGTCTGTTGGGTGGGGAGATTCATCCACAAGGGATGGGGTATCTCGTATGTGAGTGAGGTAACCATCAGCATTAGGACAGATCAATAGACTCGGGAGAAGTAAGGAAAGACTTTTTGACTATCTCCAAAGGGGGGACTGTTATGGACAAGATTATGAATTATTATGAGTATATAAGAGTTACATGGAGATATCCATAAAGAACAGGATTTAAGATGGTGTTTGAACTGTACCCCACATATCTCTTGGCATAAAACTCAGACAGTCTGGGCTATTCTTGTGACCAGTGAATCATGCTGACATTGCTTAATATAAATGAGGAACCAAGCACATTACAGTAAATTGTATATCACAGAATAAGCTGTTCTACTTTATCCAATAGGAGACGTGTTACGTATTCTTGGCACCTAGCCAATAAGGTTATATATATTTGTACAACTTCCGGAAATAAATCAGTCTTACTTTCTATTCATATCTGAGCACGTCTCTGGTGTGTGTGTGAAAGATTGTGGTTATGCATGCTACCACGAGTGACTCATAATTTGGACTGCAGACAGTTTAAGAGGGATGCAAGACTGAATGGCATCAACCTAAATTAAGGCCTTATCACTATCACTGTACAGCAGATGATCACATAGTACAAACAGCAGTACACACAGTGTGCACTAGATGGCGGTGCTATACACTATCACTGTACAGCAGATGGACACACAGTGCAAACAGCAGTACACGCAGTGTGCACTAGATGGCGGTGCTATACACTATCACTGTACAGCAGATGGACACACAGTGCAAACAGCAGTACACACAGTGTGCACTAGATGGCGGTGCTATACACTATCACTGAACAGCAGATGATCACACAGTGCAAACAGCAGTACACACAGTGTGCACTAGATGGCGGTGCTATACACTATCACTGTACAGCAGATGGACACACACAGTACAAACAGCAGTACACAGTGTGCACTAGATGGCTGTGCTATACACTATCGCTGTACAGCAGATGGACACACACAGTGCAAACAGCAGTACACACAGTGTGCACTAGATGGCGGTGCTATACACTATCACTGTACAGCAGATGGACACACACAGTGCAAACAGCAGTACACACAGTGTGCACTAGATGGCGGTGCTATACACTATCACTGTACAGCAGATAGACACACACAGTGCAAACAGCAGTACACACAGTGTCCACTAGATGGCGGTGCTATACACTATCACTGTACAGCAGATGATCACACAGTACAAACAGCAGTACACACAGTGTGCACTATATGACGGTGCTATACACTATCACTGTACAGCAGATGATCACACAGTGCAAACAGCAGTACACACAGTGTGCACTAGATGGCGGTGCTATACACTATCACTGTACAGCAGATGGACACACAATGACGATAAGAACATTACTGTGTGATCCATCTATAATAGAGTGGCGGCATTAATGTAGATACAAAGTGTAAATATAAATCAAGTGGATCCCAGCAATAAATCTTTCCACTAGATCAGTCAGTGCGGGGCAGTCGGGGTCCGGTTCCTGCTCCACAAATACTGCATCATCCATGTCCCGGCTGAGGCAAATGTCACCAAACACAACCAAAGACGGGGACAGGTGAGATGGATGATCACAGACAGGGAGTGTGCAGACACAGCGGGTGCACAGGAAGAGGCACAAGCCATACGGCCTGTACCACACACTGCAGCACATGGTGACCTCACCCCAAGACACTGCCATGTGACATGTCTATCTACCTAGACAAGAGGAGTTGTCAGAGGGGCGGTAGCAATGAGGACATTCACAGATGCCCAAAACTGCAGGGTGTGGACCCAAATCTGGGACTGTCCGCTGTGTCCAGGACGGTGGAGACTAAAGTAACTAGATCGATTCACGGGACTCCGGTCCAGGTCGGTGGTCCCCGGCGGCTCCAGGTCGGTGGTCTCCAGTGGCTCCAGGATGGTGGACTCCAGTGGCTCCAGGTCGGTGGTCCCCGGCGGCTCCAGGACGGTGGTCCCCGGTGGGTCTTGGTCGATGGTCCCCGGCGGCTCCAGGTCGGTGGTCCCCGGTGGGTCTTGGTCGGTGGCCTCCAGTGGCTCCAGGACGCTGGTCTCCAGTGGCTGGATAGAAGCCACGAATCTGTTAGGGTATGTGCGCACGTT
Organism: Anomaloglossus baeobatrachus; assembly: GCF_048569485.1. Lineage (NCBI taxonomy): Eukaryota > Metazoa > Chordata > Amphibia > Anura > Aromobatidae > Anomaloglossus > Anomaloglossus baeobatrachus. The sequence continues at coordinate 3,055,988 of NC_134357.1, forward strand.
GCTTTTTACCTGCTTTTTTGCTGCTTTTTCTTCTGCGCTGTTTAATGCCAAAATGGATGTGTTCTTCTATTCAAGCAAAGTCTATGGGAATTTGGGTTTCTTGTTCACACTATGTTGTTCAAAATGCTGCCTTTTTGCTGCAGAACTTTGGTCAAAAACTCAGCTTTGCAAAACCCAAATGGCAAAAACAATTGACATGTTGCTTCTTTGAAAAGCTGAGTTTTTGACCAAAGTTTTGCCACAAAAAGGCAGCATTTTGAACAACATAGTGTGAACAAGAAACCCAAATTCCCATAGACTTTGCTTGAATAGAAGAACACATCCATTTTGGCATTAAACAGCGCAGAAGAAAAAGCAGCAAAAAGCAGGTAAAAAGCAGGTAAAAAGCAACGTGCGCACATACCCTTACTTTCCGGCGGCTCCTGCTCCTCTCCATGGCCTCACTATATGACGGATGCTGGATTGTGTCTGTACGGCCGTGTTCACACGATGCAGAAATCCAGGGCAACAAATGACACCATAACAGTCTCCTCTAATTATTGAATGTTTTCTGCTTCTTTCCTTATTTCTTGTATTTTTCTTGCAGATCAAAAACAATGTAACAGCAGAATAGTGAGTGCAGCTCTGGAGGTGACTGGAGGGTAAGACACGATGTAACAGCAGAATAAAGACTGCAGCTCTGGAGGTGACTGGAGAATAAGACATGATGTAACAGCAGAATAGTGACTGCAGCTCTGGAGGTGACTGGAGAATAAGACATGATGTAACAGCAGAATAGTGACTGCAGCTCTGGAGGTGACTGGAGGGTAAGACATGATGTAACAGCAGAATAGTGACTGCAGCTCTGGAGGTGACTGGAGGGTAAGACACTATGTAACAGCAGAATAAAGACTGCAGCTCTGGAGGTGACTGGAGAATAAGACATGATGTAACAGCAGAATAGTGACTGCAGCTCTGGAGGTGACTGGAGGATAAGACACAATGTAACATCAGAATAGAGACTGCAGCTCTGGAGCTGACTGGAGGATAAGACATGGTATAACAGCAGAATAGTGACCGCAGCTCTGGAGGTGACTGGAGGATAAGACACAATGTAACAGCAGAATAGTGAGGGCAGCTCTGCAGGTGAGTGGAGGATAAGACACAATGTAACAGCAGAATAGTGACTGCAGCTCTGGAGGTGACTGAAGGATAAGACATGATGTAACAGCAGAATAGTGAGTGCAGCTCTGGAAGTGACTGGAGGATAAGACGCGATGTAACAGCAGAATAGAGACTGCAGCTCTGGAGGTGACTGGAGGATAAGACATGATGTAACAGCAGAATAGTGAGTGCAGCTCTGGAAGTGACTGGAGGATAAGACGCGATGTAACAGCAGAATAGTGACTGCAGCTCTGGAGGTGACTGGAAGATAGGACCTGATGTAACAGCAGAATAGTGAGTGCAGCTCTGGAGGTGACTGGAGGATAAGACGTGATGTAACAGCAGACTAATGACTGCAGCACTGGAGGTGACTGGAGGATAAAAACATGATCTGACAGCAGAATAGTGAGTGCAGCTCTGGAGGTGACTGGATGATAAGACATGATGTAACAGCAGAATAGTGAGTGCAGCTCTGGAGGTGACTGGAGGATAAGACAATGTAACAGCAGAATAGAGACTGCAGCTCTGAAGGTGACTGGAGGATAAGACACGATGTAACAGCAAAATAGTGAGTGCAGCTCTGAAAGTGACTGTAGGATAAGACACGGTGTAACAGCAGAATAGTGACTGCAGCTCTGGAGGTGACTGGAGGATAAGACATGATATAACAGCAGAATAGTGACTGCAGCTCTGGAGGTGACTGGAGGGTAAGACACGGTGTAACAGCAGAATAGTGAGTGCAGCCCTGGAGGTGACTGGAGGATAAGACCTGATGTAACAGCAGAATAGTGAGCGCTGCTCTGGAGGATAAGACGATGTAACAGCAGAATAGTGAGTGCAGCTCTGGAGGTGACTGGAGGATAAGACATGATGTAACAGCAGAATAGTGACTGCAGCTCTGGAGGTGACTGGAGGGTAAGACACGGTGTAACAGCAGAATAGTGAGTGCAGCCCTGGAGGTGACTGGAAGATAGGACCTGATGTAACAGCAGAATAGTGACTGCAGCTCTGGAGGTGACTGGAGGATAAGACATGATGTAACAGCAGAATAGTGACTGCAGCTCTGGAGGTGACTGGAGATAAGACATGATGTAACAGCAGAATAGTGACTGCAGCTCTGGAGGTGACTGGAGGATAAGACATGATGTAACAGCAGAATAGTGAGTGCTGCTCTGGAGGATAAGACGATGTAACAGCAGAATAGTGAGTGCAGCCCTGGAGGTGACTGGAAGATAGGACCTGATGTAACAGCAGAATAGTGACTGCAGCTCTGGAGGTGACTGGAGGATAAGACATGATGTAACAGCAGAATAGTGACTGCAGCTCTGGAGGTGACTGGAGATAAGACATGTTGTAACAGCAGAATAGTGACTGCAGCTCTGGAGGTGACTGGAGATAAGACATGATGTAACAGCAGAATAGTGACTGCAGCTCTGGAGGTGACTGGAGGATAAGACATGATGTAACAGCAGAATAGTGACTGCAGCTCTGGAGGTGACTGGAGAATAAGACGCGATGCACCATATACAGTATATACCGTATACAGCCACATACACACCATATACTGTATATATAGCTGCTGCTCTCTATGACTCCTAATCATGCCACAGCGCACAGTAGTAGATATGGAGTGTGTTATGTTATGCAGCTCCTCTCTCTGCTCTCTATGATCTGCACTGACAGTAGATGGCGCTGTCTCATCAGTGTATAATGTTATGCAGCTCATCTCTCTGCTCCCTATGATTTGTATTGTCAGTAGATGACGCTGTCTCATCAGTGTATAATGTTATGCAGCTCCTCTCTCTGCTCTCTATGATATGTAGTGACAGTAGATAGCGCTGTCTCATCAGTGTATAATGTTATGCAGCTCATCTCTCTGCTCTCTATGATCTGCACTGACAGTAGATGGCGCTGTCTCATCAGTGTATAATGTTATGCAGCTCCTCTCTCTGCTCCCTATGATTTGTACTGTCAGTAGATGACGCTGTCTCATCAGTGTATAATGTTATGCAGCTCCTCTCTGTGCTCTCTATGACATGTACTGACAGTAGATGGCGCTGTCTCATCAGTGTATAATGTTATGCAGCTCCTCTCTCTCTGCTCTCTATGACATGTAGTGACCGTAGATGGCGCTGTCTCATCAGTGTATAATGTTATGCAGCTCCTCTCTCTCTGCTCTCTATGACATGTAATGACAGTAGATGGCGCTGTCTCATCAGTGTATAATTTTATGCAGCTCCTCTCTCTGCTCTCTATGATCTGCACTGATAGTAGATGGCGCTATCTCATCAGTGTATAATGTTATGCAGCTCCTCTCTCTGCTCTCTATGACATGTAGTGACAGTAGATGGCGCTGTCTCATCAGTGTATAATGTTATGCAGCTCCTCTCTCTGCTCTCTATGATCTGCACTGACAGTGGATGGCGCTGTCTCATCAGTGTATAAGGTTATGCAGCTCCTCTCTCTGCTCTCTATGACATGTAGTGACAGTAGATGGCGCTGTCTCATCAGTGTATAATGTTATGCAGCTCCTCTCTCTGCTCTATGACATGTACTGACAGTAGATGGCGCTGTCTCATCAGTGTATAATGTTATGCAGCTCCTCTCTCTGTTCTCTATGACATGTAGTGACAGTAGATGGCGCTGTCTCATCAGTGTATAATGTTATGCAGCTCCTCTCTCTGCTCTCTATGACATGTAATGACAGTAGATGGCGCTGTCTCATCAGTGTATAATGTTATGCAGCTCCTCTCTCTGCTCTCTATGATCTGCACTGACAGTAGATGGCGCTGTGTCATCAGTGTATAATGTTATACAGCTCCTCTCTCTGCTCTCTATGACATGTAATGACAGTAGATGGCGCTGTCTCATCAGTATATAATGTTATGCAGCTCCTCTCTCTGATCTCTATGATCTGTAATGACAGTAGATGGCGCTGTCTCATCAGTGTATAATGTTATGCAGCTCCTCTCTCTGCTCTCTATGATCTGCACTGACAGTAGATGGCGCTGTCTCATCAGTGTATAATGTTATGCAACTCCTCTCTCTGCTCTCTATGATCTGCACTGACAGTAGATGGCGCTGTCTCATCAGTGTATAATGTCATGCAGCTCCTCTCTCTGCTCTCTATGATCTGTACTTACAGTAGATGGCGCTGTCTCATCAGTATATAATGTTATGCAGCTCCTCTCTCTCTTCTCTATGATCTGCACTGACAGTAGATGGCGCTGTCTCATCAGTGTATAATGTTATGCAGCTCCTCTCTCTGTTCTCTATAACATGTAGTGACAGTAGATGGTGCTGTCTCATCAGTGTATAATGTTATGCAGCTCCTCTCTCTCTGCTCTCTATGACATGTAATGACCGTAGATGGCGCTGTCTCATCAGTGTATAATGTTATGCAGCTCCTCTCTCTCTGCTCTCTATGACATGTAATGACAGTAGATGGCGCTGTCTCATCAGTGTATAATTTTATGCAGCTCCTCTCTCTGCTCTCTATGATCTGCACTGATAGTAGATGGCGCTATCTCATCAGTGTATAATGTTATGCAGCTCCTCTCTCTGCTCTCTATGACATGTAGTGACAGTAGATGGCGCTGTCTCATCAGTGTATAATGTTATGCAGCTCCTCTCTCTGCTCTCTATGATCTGCACTGACAGTGGATGGCGCTGTCTCATCAGTGTATAAGGTTATGCAGCTCCTCTCTCTGCTCTCTATGACATGTAGTGACAGTAGATGGCGCTGTCTCATCAGTGTATAATGTTATGCAGCTCCTCTCTCTGCTCTATGACATGTACTGACAGTAGATGGCGCTGTCTCATCAGTGTATAATGTTATGCAGCTCCTCTCTCTGTTCTCTATGACATGTAGTGACAGTAGATGGCGCTGTCTCATCAGTGTATAATGTTATGCAGCTCCTCTCTCTGCTCTCTATGACATGTAATGACAGTAGATGGCGCTGTCTCATCAGTGTATAATGTTATGCAGCTCCTCTCTCTGCTCTCTATGATCTGCACTGACAGTAGATGGCGCTGTGTCATCAGTGTATAATGTTATACAGCTCCTCTCTCTGCTCTCTATGACATGTAATGACAGTAGATGGCGCTGTCTCATCAGTATATAATGTTATGCAGCTCCTCTCTCTGATCTCTATGATCTGTAATGACAGTAGATGGCGCTGTCTCATCAGTGTATAATATTATGCAGCTCCTCTCTCTGCTCTCTATGATCTGCACTGACAGTGGATGGCGCTGTCTCATCAGTGTATAATGTTATGCAGCTCCTCTCTCTGTTCTCTATGACATGTAGTGACAGTAGATGGTGCTGTCTCATCTGTGTATAATGTTATGCAGCTCCTCTCTCTGCTCTCTATGATCTGCACTGACAGTAGATGGCACTGTCTCATCAGTGAATAATGTTATGCAGCTCCTCTCTCTGTTCTCTATGATCTGCACTGATAGTAGATGACGCTGTCTCATCAGTGTATAATGTTATGCAGCTCCTCTCTCTGCTCTCTATGATCTGTACTGACAGTAGATGGCGCTGTCTCATCAGTGTATAATGTTATGCAGCTCCTCTCTCTGCTCCCTATGATCTGCACTGACAGTAGATGGCGCTACCTCATCAGTGTATAATGTTATGCAGCTCCTCTCTCTGCTCTCTATGACATGTACTGACAGTAGATGGCGCTGTGTCATCAGTGTATAATGTTATGCAGCTCCTCTCTCTGCTCTCTATGACATGTAGTGACAGTAGATGGCGCTGTCTCATCAGTGTATAATGTTATGCAGCTCCTCTCTCTGCTCTCTATGATCTGCACTGACAGTGGATGGCGCTGTCTCATCAGTGAATAATGTTATGCAGCTCCTCTCTCTGCTCTCTATTATCTCTACTGACAGTAGATGGCGCTGTCTCAGTGTATAATGTTATGCAGCTCCTCTCTCTGCTCTCTATGACATGTAGTGACAGTAGATGGCGCTGTCTCATCAGTGTATAATGTTATGCAGCTCCTCTCTCTGCTCTCTATGACATGTAGTGACAGTAGATGACGCTGTCTCATCAGTGTATAAGGTTATGCAGCTCCTCTCTCTGCTCTCTATGATCTGTACTGACAGTAGATGGGGCTGTCTCATCAGTGTATAATGTTATGCAGCTCCTCTCTCTGTTCTCTATGACATGTAGTGACAGTAGATGGGGCTGTCTCATCAGTGTATAATGTTATGCAGCTCCTCTCTCTGCTCTCTATGATCTGCACTGACAGTAGATGGCACTGTCTCATCAGTGAATAATGTTATGCAGCTCCTCTCTCTGTTCTCTATGATCTGCACTGATAGTAGATGACGCTGTCTCATCAGTGTATAATGTTATGCAGCTCCTCTCTCTGCTCTCTATGATCTGTACTGACAGTAGATGGCGCTGTCTCATCAGTGTATAATGTTATGCAGCTCCTCTCTCTGCTCTCTATGACATGTAGTGACAGTAGATGGCGCTGTCTCATCAGTGTATAATGTTATGCAGCTCCTCTCTCTGCTCTCTATGACATGTAATGACAGTAGATGGCGCTGTCTCATCAGTGTATAATGTTATGCAGCTCCTCTCTCTGCTCCCTATGATCTGCACTGACAGTAGATGGCGCTGTCTCATCAGTGAATAATGTTATGCAGCTCCTCTCTCTGATCTCTATGATCTGTACTGACAGTAGATGGCGCTCTCTCATCAGTGTATAATGTTATGCAGCTCCTCTCTCTGCTCTCTATGATCTGTACTGACAGTAGATGACGCTGTTCCATCAGTGTATAATGTTATGCAGCTCCTCTCTCTGCTCTCTATGATTTGTACTGACAGTAGATGACGCTGTCTCATCAGTGTATAATGTTATGCAGCTCCTCTCTGCTCTCTATGATCTGTAGTGACAGTAGATGACGCTGTCTCATCAGTGTATAATGTTATGCAGCTCCTCTCTCTGCTCTCTATGATCTGCACTGACAGTGGATGGCGCTGTCTCATCAGTATATAATGTTATGCAGCTCCTCTCTCTGTTCTCTATGACATGTAGTGACAGTAGATGGTGCTGTCTCATCAGTGTATAAGGTTATGCAGCTCCTCTCTCTGATCTCTATGATCTGTACTGACAGTAGATGGCGCTGTCTCATCAGTGAATAATGTTATGCAGCTCCTCTCTCTGCTCTCTATGATCTGCACTGACAGTAGATAGCGCTGTAACATCAGTGTATAATGTTATGCAGCTCCTCTCTGCTCTCTATGATCTGTAATGACAGTAGATGGCGCTGTCTCATCAGTATATAATGTTATGCAGCTCCTCTCTGATCTCTATGATCTGCACTGACAGTAGATGGCGCTGTCTCATCAGTGTATAATGTTATGCAGCTCCTCTCTCTGCTCTCTATGATCTGTACTGACAGTAGATGGCGCTGTCTCATCAGTGTATAATGTTATGCAGCTCCTCTCTCTGCTCTCTATGACATGTAGTGACAGTAGATGGCGCTATCTCATCAGTGTATAATGTTATGCAGCTCCTCTCTCTGCTCTCTATGACATGTAGTGACAGTAGATGGTGTTGTATAATCAGTGTAAAATATTATGCAGCTCCTCTCTCTGCTTTCTATGATATGCACTGACAGTAGATGGCGCTGTCTCATCAGTGTATAATGTTATGCAGCTCCTCTCTCTGTTCTCTATGATCTGTAGTGACAGTAGATGGCGCTGTCTCATCAGTGTATAATGTTATGCAGCTCTTCTCTCCTCTCTATGATTTATACTGACAGTAGATGGCGCTGTTTCATCAGTGTATGATGTTATGCAGCTCCTCTCTCTGTTCTCTATGATCTGTAGTGACAGTAGATGGCGCTCTCTCATCAGTGTATAATGTTATGCAGCTCCTCTCTGCTCTCTATGATCTATACTGACAGTAGATGGTGCTGACTCATCAGTGTATAATGTTATGCAGCTCCTCTCTGCTCTCTATGATCTGCACTGACAGTAGATGGGGCTGTCTCATCAGTGTATAATGTTATGCAGCTCCTCTCTCTGCTCTCTATGATCTGCACTGACAGTAGATGGGGCTGTCTCATCAAGGTATAATGTTATGCAGCTCCTCTCTCTGCTCTCTATGATCTGCACTGACAGTAGATGGCGCTGTCTCAGCAGTGTCTAATGTTATGCAGCTCCTCTCTCTGCTCCCTATGATCTGCACTGACAGTAGGTGGCGCTGTCTCATCAGTGTCTAATGTTATGCAGCTCCTCTCTCTGCTCTCTATGATCTGCACTGACAGTAGATGGCGCTGTCTCATCAGTGTATAATGTTATGCAGCTCCTCTCTCTGCTCTCTATGATCTGTACTGACAGTAGATAGCAATGTCTCATCAGAGTATAATGTTATGCAGCTCCTCTCTCTGCTCTCTATGATCTGTACTGACAGTAGATGGCGCTGTCTCATCAGTTTATAATGTTATGCAGCTCCTCTCTCTGCTCTCTTTGATCTGTACTGACAGTAGATGGCACTGTCTCATCAGTGTATAATGTTATGCAGCTCCTCTCTCTGCTCTCTATGATCTGTACTGACAGTAAATGGCGCTGTCTCTTCAGTGTATAATGTTATGCAGCTCCTCTCTCTGCTCTCTATGATCTGCACTGACAGTAGATGGCGCTGTCTCATCAGTGTATAATGTTATGCAGATCCTCTCTCTGCTTTCTATGATCTGCACTGACAGTAGTTGGCGCTGTTTCATCAGTGTATAATGTTATGCAGCTCCTCTCTCTGCTCTCTGTGATCTGTACTGACAGTAGATGGCGCTGTCTCATCAGTGTAAAATGTTATGCAGCTCCTCTCTCTGCTCTCTATGATCTGTACTGACAGTAGATGGCAATGTCTCCTCAGTGTATAATGTTATGCAGCTCCTCTCTCTGCTCTCTATGATCTGTACTGACAGTAGATGGCAATGTCTCCTCAGTGTATAATGTTATGCAGCTCCTCTCTCTGCTCTCTATGATCTGTACTGACAGTAGATTGTGCTGTTTCATCAGTTTATAATGTTATGCAGCTCCTCTCTCTGCTATCTATGATGTGCACTAACAGTAGATGGCGCTGTCTCATCAGTGTATAATGTTATGCAGCTCCTCTCTCTGCTCTCTATGACATGTAGTGATAGTAGATGGCGTTGTCTCATCAGTGTAAAATGTTATGCAGCTCCTCTCTCTTCTCTCTATGATCTGCACTGACAGTAGATGGTGCTGTCTCATCAGTGTATAATGTTATGCAGCTCCTCTCTCTGCTCTCTATGACATGTAATGACAGTAGATGGCGCTGTCTCATCAGTGTATAATGTTATGCAGCTCCTCTCTCTGCTCCCTATGATTTGTACTGTCAGTAGATGACGCTGTCTCATCAGTGTATAATGTTATGCAGCTCCTCTCTGTGCTCTCTATGACATGTAGTGACAGTAGATGGCGATGTCTCATCAGTGTATAATGTTATGCAGCTCCTCTCTCTGCTCTCTATGATCTGCACTGACAGTAGATGGCACTGTCTCATCAGTGTATAATGTTATGCAGCTCCTCTCTCTGCTCTCTATGATCTGTACTGATAGTAGATGACGCTGTCTCATCAGTGTATAATGTTATGCAGCTCCTCTCTATGCTCTCTATGATCTGTACTTACAGTAGATGGCGCTGTCTCATCAGTGTATAATGTTATGCAGCTCCTCTCTCTCTTCTCTATGATCTGTACTGACAGTAGATGGTGCTGTCTCATCAGTGTATAATGTTATGCAGCTCCTCTCTCTCTGCTCTCTATGACATGTAATGACAGTAGATGGCGCTGTCTCATCAGTGTATAATGTTATGCAGCTCCTCTCCCTCTGCTCTCTATGACATGTAATGACAGTAGATGGCGCTGTCTCATCAGTGTATAATTTTATGCAGCTCCTCTCTCTGCTCTCTATGATCTGCACTGATAGTAGATGGCGCTATCTCATCAGTGTATAATGTTATGCAGCTCCTCTCTCTGCTCTCTATGACATGTAGTGACAGTAGATGGCGCTGTCTCATCAGTGTATAATGTTTTACAGCTCCTCTCTCTGCTCTCTATGATCTGCACTGACAGTGGATGGCGCTGTCTCATCAGTGTATAAGGTTATGCAGCTCCTCTCTCTGCTCTCTATGACATGTAGTGACAGTAGATGGCGCTGTATCATCAGTGTATAATGTTATGCAGCTCCTCTCTCTGCTCTATGACATGTACTGACAGTAGATGGCGCTGTCTCATCAGTGTATAATGTTATGCAGCTCCTCTCTCTGTTCTCTATGACATGTAGTGACAGTAGATGGCGCTGTCTCATCAGTGTATAATGTTATGCAGCTCCTCTCTCTGCTCTCTATGACATGTAATGACAGTAGATGGCGCTGTCTCATCAGTGTATAATGTTATGCAGCTCCTCTCTCTGCTCTCTATGATCTGCACTGACAGTAGATGGCGTTTTGTCATCAGTGTATAATGTTATACAGCTCCTCTCTCTGCTCTCTATGACATGTAGTGACAGTAGATGGTGCTGTCTCATCAGTGTATAATGTTATGCAGCTCCTCTCTCTGCTCTCTATGATCTGCACTGACAGTGGATGGCGCTGTCTCATCAGTGTATAATGATATGCAGCTCCTCTCTCTGTTCTCTATGACATGTAGTGACAGTAGATGGCGCTGTCTCATCTGTGTATAATGTTATGCAGCTCCTCTCTCTGCTCTCTATGATCTGCACTGACAGTAGATGGCACTGTCTCATCAGTGAATAATGTTATGCAGCTCCTCTCTCTGTTCTCTATGATCTGCACTGATAGTAGATGACGCTGTCTCATCAGTGTATAATGTTATGCAGCTCCTCTCTCTGCTCTCTATGATCTGTACTGACAGTAGATGGCGCTGTCTCATCAGTGTATAATGTTATGCAGCTCCTCTCTCTGCTCTCTATTATCTCTACTGACAGTAGATGGCGCTGTCTCAGTGTATAATGTTATGCAGCTCCTCTCTCTGCTCTCTATGACATGTAGTGACAGTAGATGGCGCTGTCTCATCAGTGTATAATGTTATGCAGCTCCTCTCTCTGCTCTCTATGACATGTAGTGACAGTAGATGGCGCTGTCTCATCAGTGTATAATGTTATGCAGCTCCTCTCTCTGCTCTCTATGATCTGCACTGACAGTGGATGGCGCTGTCTCATCAGTGTATAATGTTATGCAGCTCCTCTTTCTGTTCTCTATGACATGTAGTGACAGTAGATGGTGCTGTCTCATCAGTGTATAATGTTATGCAGCTCCTCTCTCTGCTCTCTATGACATGTAATGACAGTAGATGGCGCTGTCTCATCAGTTTATAAGGTTATGCAGCTCCTCTCTCTGATCTCTATGATCTGTACTGACAGTAGATGGCGCTGTCTCATCAGTGAATAATGTTATGCAGCTCCTCTCTCTGATCTCTATGATCTGTACTGACAGTAGATGGCGCTGTCTCATCAGTGAATAATGTTATGCAGCTCCTCTCTCTGCTCTCTATGATCTGTAGTGACACTAGATGACGCTGTCTCATCAGTGTATAATGTTATGCAGCTCCTCTCTCTGCTCTCTATGATTTGCACTGACAGTGGATGGCGCTGTCTCATCAGTATATAATGTTATGCAGCTCCTCTCTCTGTTCTCTATGACATGTAGTGACAGTAGATGGTGCTGTCTCATCAGTGTATAAGGTTATGCAGCTCCTCTCTCTGATCTCTATGATCTGTACTGACAGTAGATGGCGCTGTCTCATCAGTGAATAATGTTATGCAGCTCCTCTCTCTGCTCTCTATGATCTGTACTGACAGTAGATGGCGCTGTCTCATCAGTGTATAATGTTATACAGCTCCTCTCTCTGTTCTCTATGATCTGCACTGACAGTAGATAGCGCTGTAACATCAGTGTATAATGTTATGCAGCTCCTCTCTGCTCTCTATGATCTGTAATGACAGTTGATGGCGCTGTCTCATCAGTATATAATGTTATGCAGCTCCTCTCTGATCTCTATGATCTGCACTGACAGTAGATGGCGCTGTCTCATCAGTGTATAATGTTATGCAGCTCCTCTCTCTGCTCTCTATGATCTGTAGTGACAGTAGATGGCGCTGTCTCATCAGTGTATAATGTTATGCAGCTCCTCTCTCTGCTCTCGATGACATGTAGTGACAGTAGATGGCGCTATCTCATCAGTGTATAATGTTATGCAGCTCCTCTCTCTGCTCTCTATGACATGTAGTGACAGTAGATGGTGTTGTATAATCAGTGTAAAATATTATGCAGCTCCTCTCTCTGCTTTCTATGATATGCACTGACAGTAGATGGCGCTGTCTCATCAGTGTATAATGTTATGCAGCTCCTCTCTCTGTTCTCTATGATCTGTAGTGACAGTAGATGGCGCTGTCTCATCAGTGTATAATGTTATGCAGCTCTTCTCTCCTCTCTATGATTTATACTGACAGTAGATGCCGCTGTCTCATCAGTGTATAATGTTATGCAGCTCCTCTCTCTGCTCTCTATGATCTGTAGTGACGGTAGATGGCGCTGTCTCATCAGTGTATAATGTTATGCAGCTCCTCTCTGCTCTCTATGATCTATACTGACAGTAGATGGTGCTGACCCATCAGTGTATAATGTTATGCAGCTCCTCTCTGCTCTCTATGATCTGCACTGACAGTAGATGGGGCTGTCTCATCAAGGTATAATGTTATGCAGCTCCTCTCTCTGCTCTCTATGATCTGCACTGACACTAGATGGCGCTGTCTCATCACTATATAATCTTATGCAGCTCCTCTCTCTGCTCTCTATGATCTGCACTGACAGTAGATGGCGCTGTCTCATCAGTGTATAATGTTATGCAGCTCCTCTCTCTGCTCTCTATGATCTACACTGACAGTAGATAGCGCTGTCACATCAGTGTATAATGTTATGCAGCTCCTCTCTGTTCTCTATGATCTGCACTGACAGTAGATGGCGCTGTCTCATCAGTGTATAATGTTATGCAGCTCCTCTCTCTGCTCTCTATGATCTACACTGACAGTAGATAGCGCTGTCACATCAGTGTATAATGTTATGCAGCTCCTCTCTGTTCTCTATGATCTGTACTGACAGTAGATGGCGCTGTCTCATCAGTGTATCATGTTATGCAGCTCCTCTCTGCTCTCTATGATTTGAACTGACAGTAGATGGCGCTGTCTCATCAATGTATAATGTTATGCAGCTCCTCTCTCTGCTCTCTATGATCTGCACTGACAGTAGATGGGGCTGTCTCATCAGTGTATAATGTTATGCAGCTCCTCTCTCTGCTCTCTATGATCTGTACTGACAGTAAATGGCGCTGTCTCATCAGTGTATAATGTTATGCAGCTCCTCTCTCTGCTCCCTATGATCTGCACTGACAGTAGATGGCGCTGTCTCATCAGTGTATAATGTTATGCAGCTCCTCTCTCTGCTTTCTATGATCTGTAGTGACAGTAGATGGCGCTGTCTCATCAGTGTCTAATGTTATGCAGCTCCTCTCTCTGCTCTCTATGATCTGTAATGACAGTAGATGGCACTGTCTCATCAGTGTATAATGTTATGCAGCTCCTCTCTCTGCTCTCCATGATCTGTAGTGACAGTAGATGGCGCTGCCTCATCAGTGTATAATGTTATGCAGCTCCTCTCTCTGCTCCCTATGATCTGCACTGACAGTAGGTGGCGCTGTCTCATCAGTGTATAATGTTATGCAGCTCCTCTCTCTGCTCTCTATGATCTGTAGTGACAGTAGATGGCGCTGTCTCATCAGTGTATAATGTTATGCAGCTCATCTCTCTCCTCTCTATGATCTGCACTGACAGTAGGTGGCGCTGTCTCATCAGTGTATAATGTTATGCAGCTCCTCTCTCTGCTCTCTATGATCTGCACTGACAGTAGATGGCGCTGTCTCATCAGTGTATAATGGTTTGCAGCTCCTCTCTCTGCTCTCTATGATCTGCACTGACAGTAGATGGCGCTGTGTTATCAGTGTATAATGTTATGCAGCTCCTCTCTCTGCTCTCTATGATCTGCACTGACAGTAGATAGCAATGTCTCATCAGTGTATAATGTTATGCAGCTCCTCTCTCTGCTCTCTATGATCTGCACTGACAGTAGATGCCGCTGTCTCATCAGTGTATAATGTTATGCAGCTCCTCTCTCTGCTCTCTATGATCTGTAGTGACAGTAGGTGGCGCTGTCTCATCAGTGTATAATGTTATGCAGCTCCTCTCTCTGCTCTCTATGATCAGCACTGACAGTAGATAGCGCTGTCTCATCAGTGTATAATGTTGTTCAGCTCCTCTCTCTGCTCTCTATGACATGTAGTGACAGTAAATGGCGCTGTCTCATCAGTGTTTAATGTTATGCAGCTCCTCTCTCTGCTCCCTATGATCTGCACTGACAGTAGGTGGCGCTGTCTCATCAGTGTCTAATGTTATGCAGCTCCTCTCTCTGCTCTCTATGATCTGCACTGACAGTAGATAGCGCTGTCTCATCAGTGTATAATGTTGTTCAGCTCCTCTCTCTGCTCTCTATGACATGTAGTGACAGTAAATGGCGCTGTCTCATCAGTGTTTAATGTTATGCAGCTCCTCTCTCTGCTCCCTATGATCTGCACTGACAGTAGATGGCGCTGTCTCATCAGTGTATAATGTTATGAAGCTCCTCTCTCTGCTCTCTATGACATGTACTGACAGTAGATGGCGCTGTCTCATCAGTGTATAATGTTATGCAGCTCCTCTCTTTGCTCTCTATGATCTGTAGTGACAGTAGATGGCGCTGTCTCATCAGTGTATAATGATATGCAGCTCCTCTCTCTGTTCTCTATGATCTGTAGTGACAGTAGATGGCGCTGTCTCATCAGTGTATAATGTTATGCAGCTCCTCTCTGTTCTCTATGATCTGCACTGATAGTAGATGGCACTGTCTCATCAGTGTTTAATGTTATGCAGCTCCTCTCTCTGCTCCCTATGATCTGCACTGACAGTAGATGGCGCTGTCTCATCAATGTATAATGTTATGCAGCTCCTCTCTCTGCTCTCTATGATCTGCACTGAACGTAGATGGGGCTGTCTCATCAGTGTATAATGTTATGCAGCTCCTCTCTCTGCTCCCTATGACATGTAGTGACAGTAAATGGCGCTGTCTCATCAGTGTTTAATGTTATGCAGCTCCTCTCTCTGCTCCCTATGATCTGCACTGACAGTAGGTGGCGCTGTCTTATCAGTGTCTAATGTTATGCAGCTCCTCTCTCTGCTCTCTGATTTGTACTGACAGTAGATGGCGCTGTCTCATCAGTGTATAATGTTATGCAGCTCCTCTCTCTGCTCTCTATGCTCTGCACTGACAGTAGATGGCGCTGTCTCATCAGTGTATAATGTTATTCAGCTCCTCGCTCTGCTCTCTATGATCTGCACTGACAGTAGATGGCGCTGTCTCATCAGTGTATAATGTTATGCAGCTCCTCTCTCTGCTCCCTATGATCTGCACTGACAGTAGGTGGCGCTGTCTCATCAGTGTCTAATGTTATGCAGCTCCTCTCTCTGCTCTCTATGATCTGTATTGACAGTAGATGGCGCTGTCTCATCAGTTTATAATGTTATGCAGCTCCTCTCTCTGCTCTCTTTGATCTGTACTGACAGTAGATGGCAATGTCTCCTCAGTGTATAATGTTATGAAGCTCCTCTCTCTGCTCTCTATGATGTGCACTAACAGTAGATGGCGCTGTCTCATCAGTGTATAATGTTATGCAGCTCCTCTCTCTGCTCTCTATGACATGTACTGACAGTAGATGGCGCTGTCTCATCAGTGTATAATGTTATGCAGCTCCTCTCTCTGCTCTCTATGACATGTAGTGATAGTAGATGGCGTTGTCTCATCAGTGTAAAATGTTATGCAGCTCCTCTCTCTTCTCTCTATGATCTGCACTGACAGTAGATGGTGCTGTCTCATCAGTGTATAATGTTATGCAGCTCCTCTCTCTGCTCTCTATGACATGTAATGACAGTAGATGGCGCTGTCTCATCAGTGTATAATGTTATGCAGCTCCTCTCCCTTCTCTCTATGATCTGTACTTACAGTAGATGGCGCTGTCTCATCAGTGTATAATCTTATGCAGCTCCTCTCTCTCTTCTCTATGATCTGTACTGACAGTAGATGGTGCTGTCTCATCAGTGTATAATGTTATGCAGCTCCTCTCTCTCTGCTCTCTATGACATATAATGACAGTAGATGGCACTGTCTCATCAGTGTATAATGTTATGCAGCTCCTCTCTCTGCTCTCTATGATCTGCACTGACAGTAGATGGCGCTGTCTCATCAGTGTATAATGTTATGCAGCTCCTCTCTCTGCTCTCTATGATTTGTAGTGACAGTAGATGGCGCTGTCTCATCAGTGTATAATGTTATGCAGCTCCTCTCTCTGCTCTATGACATGTACTGACAGTAGATGGCGCTGTCTCATCAGTGTATAATGTTATGCTGCTCCTCTCTCTGTTCTCTATGACATGTAGTGACAGTAGATGGCGCTGTCTCATCAGTGTATAATGTTATGCAGCTCCTCTCTCTGCTCTCTATGACATGTAATGACAGTAGATGGCGCTGTCTCATCAGTGTATAATGTTATGCAGCTCCTCTCTCTGCTCTCTATGGTCTGTACTGACAGTAGATAGCGCTGTCTCATCAGTTTATAATGTTATGCAGCTCCTCTCTCTGCTCTCCATGATCTGCACTGACAGTAGATGGCGCTGTGTCATCAGTGTATAATGTTATACAGCTCCTCTCTCTATGACATGTAATGACAGTAGATGGCGCTGTCTCATCAGTGTATAATATTATGCAGCTCCTCTCTGCTCTCTATCATCTGCACTGACAGTGGATGGCGCTGTCTCATCAGTGTATAATGATATGCAGCTCCTCTCTCTGTTCTCTATGACATGTAGTGACAGTAGATGGCGCTGTCTCATCAGTGTATAATGTTATGCAGCTCCTCTCTCTGTTCTCTATGATCTGCACTGACAGTAGATGGCGCTGTCTCATCTGTGTATAATGTTATGCAGCTCCTCTCTCTGCTATCTATGATCTGCACTGACAGTAGATGGCACTGTCTCATCAGTGAATAATGTTATGCAGCTCCTCTCTCTGTTCTCTATGATCTGCACTGATAGTAGATGACGCTGTCTCATCAGTGTATAATGTTATGCAGCTCCTCTCTCTGCTCTCTATGATCTGTACTGACAGTAGATGGCGCTGTCTTATCAGTGTATAATGTTATGCAGCTCCTCTCTCTGCTCTCTATTATCTCTACTGACAGTAGATGGCGCTGTCTCAGTGTATAATGTTATGCAGCTCCTCTCTCTGCTCTCTATGACATGTAGTGACAGTAGATGGCGCTGTCTCATCAGTGTATAATGTTATGCAGCTCCTCTCTCTGCTCTCTATGACATGTAATGACAGTAGATGGCGCTGTCTCATCAGTGTATAATGTTATGCAGCTCCTCTCTCTGCTCCCTATGATCTGCACTGACAGTAGATGGCGCTACCTCATCAGTGTATAATGTTATGCAGCTCCTCTCTCTGCTCTCTATGACATGTACTGACAGTAGATGGCGCTGTGTCATCAGTGTATAATGTTATGCAGCTCCTCTCTCTGCTCTCTATGATCTGCACTGACAGTGGATGGCGCTGTCTCATCAGTGTATAATGTTATGCAGCTCCTCTCTCTGTTCTCTATGACATGTAGTGACAGTAGATGGTGCTGTCTCATCAGTTTAAAAGGTTATGCAGCTCCTCTCTCTGATCTCTATGATCTGCACTGACAGTAGATGGCGCTGTCTCATCAGTGTATAATGTTATGCAGCTCCTCTCTGTTCTCTATGATCTGCACTGATAGTAGATGGCACTGTGTCATCAGTGTTTAATGTTATGCAGCTCCTCTCTCTGCTCCCTATGATCTGCACTGACAGTAGATGGCGCTGTCTCATCAATGTATAATGTTATGCAGCTCCTATCTCTGCTCTCTATGATCTGCACTGAACGTAGATGGCGCTGTCTCATCAATGTATAATGTTATGCAGCTCCTCTCTCTGCTCTCTATGACATGTAGTGACAGTAAATGGCGCTGTCTCATCAGTGTTTAATGTTATGCAGCTCCTCTCTCTGCTCCCTATGATCTGCACTGACAGTAGGTGGCGCTGTTCCATCAGTGTCTAATGTTATGCAGCTCCTCTCTCTGCTCTCTGATTTGTACTGACAGTAGATGGCGCTGTCTCATCAGTGTATAATGTTATGCAGCTCCTCTCTCTGCTCTCTATGCTCTGCACTGACAGTAGATGGCGCTGTCTCATCAGTGTATAATGTTATGCAGCTCCTCTCTCTGCTCTCTTTGATCTGTACTGACAGTAGATGGCACCGTCTCATCAGTGTATAATGTTATGCAGCTCCTCTCTCTGCTCTCTATGATCTGTACTGACAGTAGATGACGCTGTCTCATCAGTGTATAATGTTATGTAGCTCCTCTCTCGTCTCTCTATGATCTGCACTGACAGTAGATGGCGCTGTCTCTTCAGTGTATAATGTTATGCAGCTCCTCTCTCTGCTCTCTATGATCTGCACTGACAGTAGTTGGCGCTGTTTCATCAGTGTATAATGTTATGCAGCTCCTCTCTCTGCTATCTATGATGTGCACTAACAGTAGATGGCGCTGTCTCATCAGTGTATAATGTTATGCAGCTCCTCTCTCTGCTCTCTATGACATGTAGTGATAGTAGATGGCGTTGTCTCATCAGTGTAAAATGTTATGCAGCTCCTCTCTCTTCTCTCTATGATCTGCACTGACAGTAGATGGTGCTGTCTCATCAGTGTATAATGTTATGCAGCTCCTCTCTCTGCTCTCTATGACATGTAGTGACAGTAGATGGCGCTGTCTCATCAGTGTATAATGTATGCAGCTCCTCTCTCTGCTCCCTATGATTTGTACTGTCAGTAGATGACGCTGTCTCATCAGTGTATAATGTTATGCAGCTCCTCTCTGTGCTCTCTATGACATGTAGTGACAGTAGATGGCGCTGTCTCATCAGTGTATAATGTTATGCAGCTCCTCTCTCTGCTCTCTATGATCTGCACTGACAGTAGATGGCACTGTCTCATCAGTGTATAATGTTATGCAGCTCCTCTCTCTGCTCTCTATGATCTGCACTGACAGTAGATGGTGCTGTCTCATCAGTGTATAATGTTATGCAGCTCCTCTCTCTCTGCTCTCTATGACATGTAATGACAGTAGATGGCGCTGTCTCATCAGTGTATAATGTTATGCAGCTCCTCTCTCTCTGCTCTCTATGACATGTAATGACAGTAGATGGCGCTGTCTCATCAGTGTATAATTTTATGCAGCTCCTCTCTCTGCTCTCTATGATCTGCACTGACAGTAGATGGCGCTGTCTCATCAGTGTATAATGTTATGCAGCTCCTCTCTCTTCTCTCTATGATCTGCACTGATAGTAGATGGCGCTATCTCATCAGTGTATAATGTTATGCAGCTCCTCTCTCTCTGCTCTCTATGACATGTAGTGACAGTAGATGGCGCTGTCTCATCAGTGTATAATGTTTTACAGCTCCTCTCTCTGCTCTCTATGATCTGCACTGACAGTGGATGGCGCTGTCTCATCAGTGTATAAGGTTATGCAGCTCCTCTCTCTGCTCTCTATGACATGTAGTGACAGTAGATGGCGCTGTCTCATCAGTGTATAATGTTATGCAGCTCCTCTCTCTGCTCTATGACATGTACTGACAGTAGATGGCGCTGTCTCATCAGTGTATAATGTTATGCAGCTCCTCTCTCTGTTCTCTATGACATGTAGTGACAGTAGATGGCGCTGTCTCATCAGTGTATAATGTTATGCAGCTCCTCTCTCTGCTCTCTATGACATGTAATGACAGTAGATGGCGCTGTCTCATCAGTGTATAATGTTATGCAGCTCCTCTCTCTGCTCTCTATGATCTGCACTGACAGTAGATGGCGCTGTGTCATCAGTGTATAATGTTATACAGCTCCTCTCTCTGCTCTCTATGACATGTAATGACAGTAGATGGCGCTGTCTCATCAGTGTATAATATTATGCAGCTCCTCTCTGCTCTCTATGATCTGCACTGACAGTGGATGGCGCTGTCTCATCAGTGTATAATGATATGCAGCTCCTCTCTCTGTTCTCTATGACATGTAGTGACAGTAGATGGCACTGTCTCATCAGTGTATAATGATATGCAGCTCCTCTCTCTGTTCTCTATGACATGTAGTGACAGTAGATGGCGCTGTCTCATCAGTGTATAATGATATGCAGCTCCTCTCTCTGTTCTCTATGACATGTAGTGACAGTAGATGGCGCTGTCTCATCAGTGAATAATGTTATGCAGCTCCTCTATCTGCTCTCTATGATCTGCACTGACAGTAGATGGCGCTGTCTCATCAGTGAATAATGTTATGCAGCTCCTCTCTCTGTTCTCTATGATCTGCACTGATAGTAGATGACGCTGTCTCATCAGTGTATAATGTTATGCAGCTCCTCTCTCTGCTCTCTATGATCTGTACTGACAGTAGATGGCGCTGTCTCATCAGTGTATAATGTTATGCAGCTCCTCTCTCTGCTCTCTATTATCTCTACTGACAGTAGATGGCGCTGTCTCATCAGTGTATAATGTTATGCAGCTCCTCTCTCTGCTCTCTATGACATGTAATGACAGTAGATGGCGCTGTCTCATCAGTGTATAATGTTATGCAGCTCCTCTCTCTGCTCCCTATGATCTGCACTGACAGTAGATGGCGCTACCTCATCAGTGTATAATGTTATGCAGCTCCTCTCTCTGCTCTCTATGACATGTACTGACAGTAGATGGCGCTGTGTCATCAGTGTATAATGTTATGCAGCTCCTCTCTCTGCTCTCTATGACATGTAGTGACAGTAGATGGCGCTGTCTCATCAGTGTATAATGTTATGCAGCTCCTCTCTCTGATCTCTATGATCTGTACTGACAGTAGATGGCGCTCTCTCATCAGTGTATAATGTTATGCAGCTCCTCTCTCTGCTCTCTATGATCTGTACTGACAGTAGATGACGCTGTTCCATCAGTGTATAATGTTATGCAGCTCCTCTCTCTGCTCTCTATGATTTGTACTGACAGTAGATGACGCTGTCTCATCAGTGTATAATGTTATGCAGCTCCTCTCTGCTCTCTATGATCTGTAGTGACAGTAGATGACGCTGTCTCATCAGTGTATAATGTTATGCAGCTCCTCTCTCTGCTCTCTATGATCTGCACTGACAGTGGATGGCGCTGTCTCATCAGTATATAATGTTATGCAGCTCCTCTCTCTGTTCTCTATGACATGTAGTGACAGTAGATGGTGCTGTCTCATCAGTGTATAAGGTTATGTAGCTCCTCTCTCTGCTCTCTATGATCTGTAATGACAGTAGATGGCGCTGTCTCATAAGTATATAATTTTATGCAGCTCCTCTCTGATCTCTATGATCTGCACTGACAGTAGATGGCGCTGTCTCATCAGTGTATAATGTTATGCAGCTCCTCTCTCTGCTCTCTATGATCTGTACTGACAGTAGATGGCGCTGTCTCATCAGTGTATAATGTTATGCAGCTCCTCTCTCTGCTCTCTATGACATGTAGTGACAGTAGATGGCGCTATCTCATCAGTGTATAATGTTATGCAGCTCCTCTCTCTGCTCTCTATGACATGTAGTGACAGTAGATGGTGTTGTATAATCAGTGTAAAATATTATGCAGCTCCTCTCTCTGCTTTCTATGATCTGCACTGACAGTAGATGGCGCTGTCTCATCAGTGTATAATGTTATGCAGCTCCTCTCTCTGTTGTCTATGATCTGTAGTGACAGTAGATGGCGCTGTCTCATCAGTGTATAATGTTATGCAGCTCTTCTCTCCTCTCTATGATTTATACTGACAGTAGATGGCGCTGTTTCATCAGTGTATGATGTTATGCAGCTCCTCTCTCTGTTCTCTATGATCTGTAGTGACAGTAGATGGCGCTGTCTCATCAGTGTATAATGTTATGCAGCTCCTCTCTGCTCTCTATGATCTATACTGACAGTAGATGGTGCTGACCCATCAGTGTATAATGTTATGCAGCTCCTCTCTGCTCTCTATGATCTGCACTGACAGTAGATGGGGCTGTCTCATCAGCGTATAATGTTATGCAGCTCCTCTCTCTGCTCTCTATGATCTGCACTGACAGTAGATGGGGCTGTCTCATCAAGGTATAATGTTATGCAGCTCCTCTCTCTGCTCTCTATTATCTCTACTGACAGTAGATGGCGCTGTCTCAGTGTATAATGTTATGCAGCTCCTCTCTCTGCTCTCTATGACATGTAGTGACAGTAGATGGCGCTGTCTCATCAGTGTATAATGTTATGCAGCTCCTCTCTCTGCTCTCTATGACATGTAATGACAGTAGATGGCGCTGTCTCATCAGTGTATAATGTTATGCAGCTCCTCTCTCTGCTCCCTATGATCTGCACTGACAGTAGATGGCGCTACCTCATCAGTGTATAATGTTATGCAGCTCCTCTCTCTGCTCTCTATGACATGTACTGACAGTAGATGGCGCTGTGTCATCAGTGTATAATGTTATGCAGCTCCTCTCTCTGCTCTCTATGATCTGCACTGACAGTGGATGGCGCTGTCTCATCAGTGTATAATGTTATGCAGCTCCTCTCTCTGTTCTCTATGACATGTAGTGACAGTAGATGGTGCTGTCTCATCAGTTTAAAAGGTTATGCAGCTCCTCTCTCTGATCTCTATGATCTGCACTGACAGTAGATGGCGCTGTCTCATCAGTGTATAATGTTATGCAGCTCCTCTCTGTTCTCTATGATCTGCACTGATAGTAGATGGCACTGTGTCATCAGTGTTTAATGTTATGCAGCTCCTCTCTCTGCTCCCTATGATCTGCACTGACAGTAGATGGCGCTGTCTCATCAATGTATAATGTTATGCAGCTCCTATCTCTGCTCTCTATGATCTGCACTGAACGTAGATGGGGCTGTCTCATCAGTGTATAATGTTATGCAGCTCCTCTCTCTGCTCTCTATGACATGTAGTGACAGTAAATGGCGCTGTCTCATCAGTGTTTAATGTTATGCAGCTCCTCTCTCTGCTCCCTATGATCTGCACTGACAGTAGGTGGCGCTGTTCCATCAGTGTCTAATGTTATGCAGCTCCTCTCTCTGCTCTCTGATTTGTACTGACAGTAGATGGCGCTGTCTCATCAGTGTATAATGTTATGCAGCTCCTCTCTCTGCTCTCTATGCTCTGCACTGACAGTAGATGGCGCTGTCTCATCAGTGTATAATGTTATTCAGCTCCTCGCTCTGCTCTCTATGATCTGCACTGACAGTAGATGGCGCTGTCTCATCAGTGTATAATGTTATGCAGCTCCTCTCTCTGCTCCCTATGATCTGCACTGACAGTAGGTGGCGCTGTCTCATCAGTGTCTAATGTTATGCAGCTCCTCTCTCTGCTCTCTATGATCTGCACTGACAGTAGATGGCGCTGTCTCATCAGTGTATAATGTTATGCAGCTCCTCTCTCTGCTCTCTATGATCTGTACTGACAGTAGATAGCAATGTCTCATCAGAGTATAATGTTATGCAGCTCCTCTCTCTGCTCTCTATGATCTGTACTGACAGTAGATGGCGCTGTCTCATCAGTTTATAATGTTATGCAGCTCCTCTCTCTGCTCTCTTTGATCTGTACTGACAGTAGATGGCACTGTCTCATCAGTGTATAATGTTATGCAGCTCCTCTCTCTGCTCTCTATGATCTGTACTGACAGTAGATGACGCTGTCTCATCAGTGTATAATGTTATGTAGCTCCTCTCTCGTCTCTCTATGATCTGCACTGACAGTAGATGGCGCTGTCTCTTCAGTGTATAATGTTATGCAGCTCCTCTCTCTGCTCTCTATGATCTGCACTGACAGTAGTTGGCGCTGTTTCATCAGTGTATAATGTTATGCAGCTCCTCTCTCTGCTATCTATGATGTGCACTAACAGTAGATGGCGCTGTCTCATCAGTGTATAATGTTATGCAGCTCCTCTCTCTGCTCTCTATGACATGTAGTGATAGTAGATGGCGTTGTCTCATCAGTGTAAAATGTTATGCAGCTCCTCTCTCTTCTCTCTATGATCTGCACTGACAGTAGATGGTGCTGTCTCATCAGTGTATAATGTTATGCAGCTCCTCTCTCTGCTCTCTATGACATGTAGTGACAGTAGATGGCGCTGTCTCATCAGTGTATAATGTATGCAGCTCCTCTCTCTGCTCCCTATGATTTGTACTGTCAGTAGATGACGCTGTCTCATCAGTGTATAATGTTATGCAGCTCCTCTCTGTGCTCTCTATGACATGTAGTGACAGTAGATGGCGCTGTCTCATCAGTGTATAATGTTATGCAGCTCCTCTCTCTGCTCTCTATGATCTGCACTGACAGTAGATGGCACTGTCTCATCAGTGTATAATGTTATGCAGCTCCTCTCTCTGCTCTCTATGATCTGCACTGACAGTAGATGGTGCTGTCTCATCAGTGTATAATGTTATGCAGCTCCTCTCTCTCTGCTCTCTATGACATGTAATGACAGTAGATGGCGCTGTCTCATCAGTGTATAATGTTATGCAGCTCCTCTCTCTCTGCTCTCTATGACATGTAATGACAGTAGATGGCGCTGTCTCATCAGTGTATAATTTTATGCAGCTCCTCTCTCTGCTCTCTATGATCTGCACTGACAGTAGATGGCGCTGTCTCATCAGTGTATAATGTTATGCAGCTCCTCTCTCTTCTCTCTATGATCTGCACTGATAGTAGATGGCGCTATCTCATCAGTGTATAATGTTATGCAGCTCCTCTCTCTCTGCTCTCTATGACATGTAGTGACAGTAGATGGCGCTGTCTCATCAGTGTATAATGTTTTACAGCTCCTCTCTCTGCTCTCTATGATCTGCACTGACAGTGGATGGCGCTGTCTCATCAGTGTATAAGGTTATGCAGCTCCTCTCTCTGCTCTCTATTATCTCTACTGACAGTGGATGGCGCTGTCTCATCAGTGTATAAGGTTATGCAGCTCCTCTCTCTGCTCTCTATGACATGTAGTGACAGTAGATGGCGCTGTCTCATCAGTGTATAATGTTATGCAGCTCCTCTCTCTGCTCTATGACATGTACTGACAGTAGATGGCGCTGTCTCATCAGTGTATAATGTTATGCAGCTCCTCTCTCTGTTCTCTATGACATGTAGTGACAGTAGATGGCGCTGTCTCATCAGTGTATAATGTTATGCAGCTCCTCTCTCTGCTCTCTATGACATGTAATGACAGTAGATGGCGCTGTCTCATCAGTGTATAATGTTATGCAGCTCCTCTCTCTGCTCTCTATGATCTGCACTGACAGTAGATGGCGCTGTGTCATCAGTGTATAATGTTATACAGCTCCTCTCTCTGCTCTCTATGACATGTAATGACAGTAGATGGCGCTGTCTCATCAGTGTATAATATTATGCAGCTCCTCTCTGCTCTCTATGATCTGCACTGACAGTGGATGGCGCTGTCTCATCAGTGTATAATGATATGCAGCTCCTCTCTCTGTTCTCTATGACATGTAGTGACAGTAGATGGCACTGTCTCATCAGTGTATAATGTTATGCAGCTCCTCTATCTGCTCTCTATGATCTGCACTGACAGTAGATGGCGCTGTCTCATCAGTGAATAATGTTATGCAGCTCCTCTCTCTGTTCTCTATGATCTGCACTGATAGTAGATGACGCTGTCTCATCAGTGTATAATGTTATGCAGCTCCTCTCTCTGCTCTCTATGATCTGTACTGACAGTAGATGGCGCTGTCTCATCAGTGTATAATGTTATGCAGCTCCTCTCTCTGCTCTCTATTATCTCTACTGACAGTAGATGGCGCTGTCTCATCAGTGTATAATGTTATGCAGCTCCTCTCTCTGCTCTCTATGACATGTAATGACAGTAGATGGCGCTGTCTCATCAGTGTATAATGTTATGCAGCTCCTCTCTCTGCTCCCTATGATCTGCACTGACAGTAGATGGCGCTACCTCATCAGTGTATAATGTTATGCAGCTCCTCTCTCTGCTCTCTATGACATGTACTGACAGTAGATGGCGCTGTGTCATCAGTGTATAATGTTATGCAGCTCCTCTCTCTGCTCTCTATGACATGTAGTGACAGTAGATGGCGCTGTCTCATCAGTGTATAATGTTATGCAGCTCCTCTCTCTGCTCTCTATGATTTGTACTGACAGTAGATGACGCTGTCTCATCAGAGTATAATGTTATGCAGCTCCTCTCTGCTCTCTATGATCTGTAGTGACAGTAGATGACGCTGTCTCATCAGTGTATAATGTTATGCAGCTCCTCTCTCTGCTCTCTATGATCTGCACTGACAGTGGATGGCGCTGTCTCATCAGTATATAATGTTATGCAGCTCCTCTCTCTGTTCTCTATGACATGTAGTGACAGTAGATGGTGCTGTCTCATCAGTGTATAAGGTTATGTAGCTCCTCTCTCTGCTCTCTATGATCTGCACTGACAGTGGATGGCGCTGTCTCATCAGTATATAATGTTATGCAGCTCCTCTCTCTGTTCTCTATGACATGTAGTGACAGTAGATGGTGCTGTCTCATCAGTGTATAATGTTATGCAGCTCCTCTCTGCTCTCTATGATCTGCACTGACAGTAGATGGCGCTGTCTCATAAGTATATAATTTTATGCAGCTCCTCTCTGATCTCTATGATCTGCACTGACAGTAGATGGCGCTGTCTCATCAGTGTATAATGTTATGCAGCTCCTCTCTCTGCTCTCTATGATCTGTACTGACAGTAGATGGCGCTGTCTCATCAGTGTATAATGTTATGCAGCTCCTCTCTCTGCTCTCTATGACATGTAGTGACAGTAGATGGCGCTATCTCATCAGTGTATAATGTTATGCAGCTCCTCTCTCTGCTCTCTATGACATGTAGTGACAGTAGATGGTGTTGTATAATCAGTGTAAAATATTATGCAGCTCCTCTCTCTGCTTTCTATGATCTGCACTGACAGTAGATGGCGCTGTCTCATCAGTGTATAATGTTATGCAGCTCCTCTCTCTGCTCTCTATGATCTGCACTGACAGTGGATGGCGCTGTCTCATCAGTATATAATGTTATGCAGCTCCTCTCTCTGTTCTCTATGACATGTAGTGACAGTAGATGGTGCTGTCTCATCAGTGTATAAGGTTATGTAGCTCCTCTCTCTGCTCTCTATGATCTGTAATGACAGTAGATGGCGCTGTCTCATAAGTATATAATTTTATGCAGCTCCTCTCTGATCTCTATGATCTGCACTGACAGTAGATGGCGCTGTCTCATCAGTGTATAATGTTATGCAGCTCCTCTCTCTGCTCTCTATGATCTGTACTGACAGTAGATGGCGCTGTCTCATCAGTGTATAATGTTATGCAGCTCCTCTCTCTGCTCTCTATGACATGTAGTGACAGTAGATGGCGCTATCTCATCAGTGTATAATGTTATGCAGCTCCTCTCTCTGCTCTCTATGACATGTAGTGACAGTAGATGGTGTTGTATAATCAGTGTAAAATATTATGCAGCTCCTCTCTCTGCTTTCTATGATCTGCACTGACAGTAGATGGCGCTGTCTCATCAGTGTATAATGTTATGCAGCTCCTCTCTCTGTTGTCTATGATCTGTAGTGACAGTAGATGGCGCTGTCTCATCAGTGTATAATGTTATGCAGCTCTTCTCTCCTCTCTATGATTTATACTGACAGTAGATGGCGCTGTTTCATCAGTGTATGATGTTATGCAGCTCCTCTCTCTGTTCTCTATGATCTGTAGTGACAGTAGATGGCGCTGTCTCATCAGTGTATAATGTTATGCAGCTCCTCTCTGCTCTCTATGATCTATACTGACAGTAGATGGTGCTGACCCATCAGTGTATAATGTTATGCAGCTCCTCTCTGCTCTCTATGATCTGCACTGACAGTAGATGGGGCTGTCTCATCAGTGTATAATGTTATGCAGCTCCTCTCTCTGCTCTCTATGATCTGCACTGACAGTAGATGGGGCTGTCTCATCAAGGTATAATGTTATGCAGCTCCTCTCTCTGCTCTCTATGATCTGCACTGACAGTAGATGGCGCTGTCTCATCAGTGTATAATGTTATGCAGCTCCTCTCTCTGCTCTCTATGATCTGTACTGACAGTAGATAGCAATGTCTCATCAGAGTATAATGTTATGCAGCTCCTCTCTCTGCTCTCTATGATCTGTACTGACAGTAGATGGCGCTGTCTCATCAGTGTATAATGTTATGCAGCTCCTCTCTCTGCTCTCTATGATCTGTACTGACAGTAGATAGCAATGTCTCATCAGAGTATAATGTTATGCAGCTCCTCTCTCTGCTCTCTATGATCTGTACTGACAGTAGATGGCACTGTCTCATCAATGTATAATGTTATGCAGCTCCTCTCTCTGCTCTCTATGATCTGTACTGACAGTAGATGGCGCTGTCTCATCAGTGTATAATGTTATGCAGCTCCTCTCTCTGCTCTCTATGATCTGTACTGACAGTAAATGGCGCTGTCTCTTCAGTGTATAATGTTATGCAGCTCTTCTCTCTGCTCCCTATGATCTGCACTGACAGTAGATGGCGCTGTCTCATCAGTGTATAATGTTATGCAGACCCTCTCTCTGCTTTCTATGATCTGCACTGACAGTAGTTGGCGCTGTTTCATCAGTGTATAATGTTATGCAGCTCCTCTCTCTGCTCTCTGTGATCTGTACTGACTGCCATCTACTGTCAGTACAGATCATAGAGAGCAGAGAGAAGTGCTGCATAACATTTTACACTGATGAGACAGCGCCATCTACTGTCAGTACAGATCATAGAGAGCAGAGAGAGGAGCTGCATAACATTATTCACTGATGAGACAGCGCCATCTACTGTCAGTACAGATCATAGAGAGCAGAGAGAGGAGCTGCATAACATTATTCACTGATGAGACAGCGCCATCTACTGTCAGTACAGATCACAGAGAGCAGAGAGAGGAGCTGCATAACATTATACACTGATGAAACAGCGCCAACTACTGTCAGTGCAGATCATAGAAAGCAGAGAGAGGATCTGCATAACATTATACACTGATGAGACAGCGCCATCTACTGTCAGTGCAGATCATAGGGAGCAGAGAGAAGAGCTGCATAACATTATACACTGAAGAGACAGCGCCATTTACTGTCAGTACAGATCATAGAGAGCAGAGAGAGGAGCTGCATAACATTATACACTGATGAGACAGCGTCATCTACTGTCAGTACAGATCATAGAGAGCAGAGAGAGGAGCTGCATAACATTATACATTGATGAGACAGTGCCATCTACTGTCAGTACAGATCATAGAGAGCAGAGCGAGGAGCTGAATAACATTATACACTGATGAGACAGCGCCATCTACTGTCAGTGCAGATCATAGAGAGCAGAGAGAGGAGCTGCATAACATTATACACTGATGAGACAGTGCCATCTACTGTCAGTGCAGATCATAGAGAGCAGAGAGAGGAGCTGCATAACATTATACTCTGATGAGACATTGCTATCTACTGTCAGTATAGATCATAGAGAGCAGAGAGAGGAGCTGCATAACATTATACACTGATGAGACAGCGCCATCTACTGTCAGTGCAGATCATAGAGAGCAGAGAGAGGAGCTGCATAACATTATACCTTGATGAGACAGCCCCATCTACTGTCAGTGCAGATCATAGAGAGCAGAGAGAGGAGCTGCATAACATTATACACTGATGAGACAGCCCCATCTACTGTCAGTGCAGATCATAGAGAGCAGAGAGGAGCTGCATAACATTATACACTGAGGAGACATTGCCATCTACTATGTCTCCTCAGTGTATAATGTTATGCAGCTCCTCTCTCTGCTCTCTATGATCTGTACTGACAGTAGATGGCGCTGTTTCATCAGTTTATAATGTTATGCAGCTCCTCTCTCTGCTATCTATGATGTGCACTAACAGTAGATGGCGCTGTCTCATCAGTGTATAATGTTATGCAGCTCCTCTCTCTGCTCTCTATGACATGTAGTGATAGTAGATGGCGTTGTCTCAGCAGTGTAAAATGTTATGCAGCTCCTCTCTCTTCTCTCTATGATCTGCACTGACAGTAGATGGTGCTGTCTCATCAGTGTATAATGTTATGCAGCTCCTCTCTCTGCTCTCTATGACATGTAATGACAGTAGATGGCGCTGTCTCATCAGTGTATAATGTTATGCAGCTCCTCTCTCTGCTCCCTATGATTTGTACTGTCAGTAGATGACGCTGTCTCATCAGTGTATAATGTTATGCAGCTCCTCTCTGTGCTCTCTATGACATGTAGTGACAGTAGATGGCGCTGTCTCATCAGTGTATAATGTTATGCAGCTCCTCTCTCTGCTCTCTATGATCTGCACTGACAGTAGATGGCACTGTCTCATCAGTGTATAATGTTATGCAGCTCCTCTCTCTGCTCTCTATGATCTGTACTTACAGTAGATGGTGCTGTCTCATCAGTGTATAATGTTATGCAGCTCCTCTCTCTGCTCTCTATGACATGTAATGACAGTAGATGGCGCTGTCTCATCAGTGTATAATGTTATGCAGCTCCTCTCTCTGCTCTCTATGACATGTAGTGACAGTAGATGGCGCTGTCTCATCAGTGTATAATGTTTTACAGCTCCTCTCTCTGCTCTCTATGATCTGCACTGACAGTGGATGGCGCTGTCTCATCAGTGTATAAGGTTATGCAGCTCCTCTCTCTGCTCTCTATGACATGTAGTGACAGTAGATGGCGCTGTCTCATCAGTGTATAATGTTATGCAGCTCCTCTCTCTGCTCTATGACATGTACTGACAGTAGATGGCGCTGTCTCATCAGTGTATAATGTTATGCAGCTCCTCTCTCTGCTCCCTATGATTTGTACTGTCAGTAGATGACGCTGTCTCATCAGTGTATAATGTTATGCAGCTCCTCTCTGTGCTCTCTATGACATGTAGTGACAGTAGATGGCGCTGTCTCATCAGTGTATAATGTTATGCAGCTCCTCTCTCTGCTCTCTATGATCTGCACTGACAGTAGATGGCACTGTCTCATCAGTGTATAATGTTATGCAGCTCCTCTCTCTGCTCTCTATGATCTGTACTTACAGTAGATGGTGCTGTCTCATCAGTGTATAATGTTATGCAGCTCCTCTCTCTCTTCTCTATGATCTGTACTGACAGTAGATGGTGCTGTCTCATCAGTGTATAATGTTATGCAGCTCCTCTCTCTGCTCTCTATGACATGTAATGACAGTAGATGGCGCTGTCTCATCAGTGTATAATGTTATGCAGCTCCTCTCTCTGCTCTCTATGACATGTAGTGACAGTAGATGGCGCTGTCTCATCAGTGTATAATGTTTTACAGCTCCTCTCTCTGCTCTCTATGATCTGCACTGACAGTGGATGGCGCTGTCTCATCAGTGTATAAGGTTATGCAGCTCCTCTCTCTGCTCTCTATGACATGTAGTGACAGTAGATGGCGCTGTCTCATCAGTGTATAATGTTATGCAGCTCCTCTCTCTGCTCTATGACATGTACTGACAGTAGATGGCGCTGTTTCATCAGTGTATAATGTTATGCAGCTCCTCTCTCTGTTCTTGTGACGGGGTGTACATCAGAGCAAAGAGAGACAACAGGCCGAGGATGATCTAACAGGTTTACTAACAGGAATACAGGAACAGCACACGACAAGTCCAAATAAAACAGATTCGGGGGCACCTCCCGATAATCCAAAGTGCCAGATCACAACGTAATAGTCCTTTTCAGAGTCCCAGAAATCCCACACAATCCACTGGACGGCGAGGTCTGTCCGCAGATTCAGATCTCGCTCCCTTCCTCTTCAAAAACTCAACTCCCAACTGCATTTAGAAACTTGAGTGAATTGTTTGAGCTCGTGGGCCCGCCCCTCAAGGGTAGGGGTCTATGCAATGGTTGGGCCCACTAGAAGATTCTAGAAGGTTGGCTCCGAGATGTCTACAGGTTTGTGTAGTTGGCGTTATCCACTGCTTACGAAACAATGAGAAGTTCCCCTGGCTGTGTGGACAAGAGATAATTGCATTATGGGCCCAGAGACACAGGAGATGGGGGGAAGGTATGGTTACTTACATCCCAAGACATTTCAAAGTGTTCAGTAAGTACAACCAAAGGAAAGTGACATCACATCCTGACATAGTATTACAGCAAATACAGTGAGAAGGTAAAATACATCCTGACATAGTATTACAGCAAATACAGTGAGAAGGTAAAATACATCATGACAATTCCTTCCCCTCCCAACTTGTGTACGTACTAGGGACCTCTACAGGTCGCTGGTTAAGTACACGCAGGCATGGCTGACAGGACTCAAGGCTCCACTTGCCTGGACAGTCCATCTGCATTTTGGTGTTGGCTGCCCCTTCTATATTGTATGGTAAAGTTATAGGGCTGCAGAGCCAGGCTCCATCGCAGTAAGCGTCCATTGTCCCCAGAGACTCTGTTCAGCCAGGTGAGGGGATTGTGATCAGTAACCACAGTGAATTCCCGTCCATACAGATACGGCCGTAGTTTCTTAAGGGCCCACACTACAGTCAGACATTCCTTCTCAACAGTTGCATAGGCCACTTCTCGGTCCAGCAGTTTCCGGCTGAGATAGGCGATGGGGTGCTCGTCCCCAGCTGCATTCACCTGGCTGAGGACAGCTCCCAGTCCATAAGCAGAGGCATCCGTTTGCACAATGAATCTCCTCTTGTAGTCTGGAGCAGCCAGGACAGGATCGCAGATCAAAGCATCCTTCAGCCGGTTAAAAGCCTCATCACAGGCTGGAGTCCAGATCACCAGCCGGGGCATTGTTTTCTTGGTCAGGTCGGTAAGAGGCTTGGCCACAGTACTGAAATGAGAAACAAATTTTCGGTAATAACTGGCAGTGCCCAGAAAAGCCATAACTTGTTTCTTAGTTTGGGGTACAGGCCAGTCTCTAATAGCCTGGATTTTGGCAGGCTCAGGTCGGAGCTTCCCTCCTCCCACTCTATGTCCTAGGTACTGGACTTCCCCCATCCCCAATTGGCATTTATCGGGTCGAATAGTTAGGCCGGCTGCAAGAATCAGGTCCAGAATAATGGCTACTTGATTCAGATGTTCCTCCCATGTGTGGCTGAAGACGGCGATATCATCCAAGTAGGCACAAGCAAAGTCATCACATCCCCGGAGGATCTGATCCACCATTCTCTGGAAGGTGGCCGGGGCATTTTTCATTCCAAAAGGCATGCTTAGAAATTCATACAGACCAAAGGGGGTTATAAAAGCGGACCGTTCTCTCCCTTCATCCGTTAGAGGGATCTGCCAGTATCCCTTACTGAGATCCAAGGTAGTGACATATCGGGACCCAGCCAGTCGGTCTAGAAGTTCGTCAATACGAGGCATTGGGTAAGGATCGCTGACGGTATGGTCGTTTAGTCGCCGATAGTCCACACAAAATCGAGTACTCCCATCCTTCTTGGGTACTAACACCACAGGGGAGGCCCAAGGGCTATGGGAGGCCTGGATTACCCCAAGCTGTAACATCTCCTCCAGTTCGTGCTGCATGGTGTTTCGAACTGATTCAGGTACCCGGTAAGGAGCCAGTTGTATGGGACGGATGCCCTGAGTGTCCACATGATGTTGGGTGACGGTGGTTCGACCTGGTTGGGATGAGAAAGCAGCCCGTCTCTGTTGAAGCACTTCCAGCATCTGGATTTTCTGTAAGGAGTCCAGGTAATCTCCCAGGGGAACCTGTTCCACAGTGGATGGGGCTCTCGCTGCTTCCACGAGATCAGGTAGAGAGTCCTCATCCTCTTGACCATCTTCTGAAGCCAACCGACAGCTTGCTATCATTGGAATGTTCCGGTCATGGTACTGTGAAGCCCCTAGAACGCTGTGTCGGTGCATTACCTTCAGGGACTCCACTGGCTCAGTCTGGTCACAGGTAGGAAACCTTCTTTTAGGATTGTCGTGACGCCACTCTCAGAATTGCGGTCAGTGCGGACCGCCACTGCAGGTTAAGGGACGCCTGGGGCTGATGGTGGGTGCAGTTAGTTGTAATAGCCTCCTGAGAGTGAGGCAAGCCCCAGGGCCCTGTGTAGGTGTGTAGAACCACAAGGCGCAGAATAACTCCACACAAGCAGGATGTCTCTCAGGGGTTTTACTCACAGTTGATGGCAGGGTGAGTAACCCGGGCGTAGCTGGGATGAACCAGGCTGGAACCAGGTATCCTTCAGGCTGACTGATGATGGTGACTACCGACTCGCCTTCCTTAGCCCTTGGTGGTTTGGGGTAACCCCGACTTTTAGTCCCTATGGGGGTCACCCAGGGAAGTTGCTGAAGCCTCTCTCCCCTTCGTTTGGTTGCCGTTTGCTTGTCGCCTGGACCAGATCACTCCAGCTGCTTGCCTCCTGTGAACTATGGGCCCTAACTGTGGCTACGTGGCTGCGGCTTTTGGGTGTTGTGGTGTGGGCTTTGAGGGCCCCACACCGGCAGGTTTAGCGAGGAAAGGTAGATCTATCCCCGCTCCGGGATCTGCCGCCCGTTTGGGCCTGGTACTCCCTAGCAGTCTCCTTACTTCCCACTCCGTGCTCTCTCTTTAGCTGAAGATGGATTTCGGGTAGCACTCCTAGGTGACCGTTCTCCCCCGTCGGTAGCCACTGCGCGGGCGCTGTTAGACTGCAACAGCCCCAGGGGTAGGGGTCAGCTCTCCTCGGAGCTCCCTGGACTCTGCACTAAACCGGCTCACTGCTCCTCCTCTCCTGTTCTTGCCTACGCCACCTAGCAACCAGACTCTCTTACCACACCCCTTGAGTGGAGATGGAGGCTTTTGGCCCCCTCCACTATTCCAGTGGAGGTGAAGGCTTTGCCCCCTCCTGGGATCCCCAGGGGTCCTCCCAAAGGTACATGTGTGAGACCTGATCACTATGCGCCTGTGTAGTCACACCTCGGTCAGCCTTCTGGATTACCTGTATTGTACTGTCCCCAGCATGGGTGCAGTACTCAGTGGTGCCTGACCAGGTCAGGGGCGCCACAGAACTCCTTAATCATATTCACATGGACAGTCTTTTGTCTTAGCCCCTGATCATCTAAAGCAAGAAGGTAATTGGTATCATTCAGTTTTCTGAGAACCCGGAAGGGACCCTCCCATGTGGTCTGCAGTTTATTCTGCCGATGGGGAACAATCATTAAGACTTTCACATTAAGTCATCAGGCTTTGTCCACAGGCTAAATAGACCAGGTGAGTGCTGCTAAGAGCAGTTCTACTATTCATATGTGAGGCCGTATGGCACATTTTATAAAAATATTTTAGTGTAGGACTGCTTCAAATGAGATTTGCCGTGACGTGGCGAAGCAGCTCAAGAAATTGCAATTTTTTGCCAAAAATCTCAAAATTTTTTTTATAATAAGTACAGTTTGGAATGTTTAGTGCTGTAGTGCACATTTGGTGCTGGCTTTTTGTTTTTTCTTCATTGAATTGGTCGGTGGTTGACCTCCACCTTGCTATGCACCCCAATTTGGGATGTATTCCATCTGTCTGGATTTTGGCGGTTGGTGACTGTTCACATTAAGTCATCAGGCTTTGTCCACAGGCTATTTACTTCATGCAGCATTTGCTTGGACCTGTCCCGCCCACAGCCATGACTCAGTCATGGGTACGGGATTGAAATAGACCAGGTGAGTGCTGCTAAGAGCAGTTCTACTATTCATATGTGAGGCCGTATGGCACATTTTATAAAAATATTTTAGTGTAGGACTGCTTCAAATGAGATTTGCCGTGACGTGGCGAAGCAGCTCAAGAAATTGCAATTTTTTGCCAAAAATCTCAAAATTTTTTTTTTTAATAAGTACAGTTTGGAATGTTTAGTGCTGTAGTGCACATTTGGTGCTGGCTTTTTTTTTTTTTTTTTTTTAATCATTAAGACTTGTTGTCCTTCTACAAACTCCCGATAGCGTGCGTTACGGTCATACCATGTCTTCTGTCTGGTTTGAGCCATACGCAAATGACTCTGTGCAAAACTAGCAAGTTGGGCCAAGGTTTCTCGCAGCTTTAGGACATAAGGGACAACAGGGGTTCCCGTATCTTCAACTTGCCCCTCCCAGTATTCCTTGAGCAGGGTTAAGGGTCCTCGGACCTTTCTTCCATAGAGTAGTTCAAAGGGGGAGAACCCAGTGGACTCCTGGGGAACTTCCCGATAGGCAAACAAGAGATGGGGTAGGTACTTCTCCCAGTCTGAATCTCGGTCCGTGAAGGCCCTCAGCATATTCTTCAGAGTGCCGTTGAATCGTTCACAAAGTCCATTTGTTTGGGGATGATACGGGGTCGTTCGGATCGCTCGTACTCCACAGGTGCGCCACAGACACTGGACCAACTCTGACATAAACTGGGAGCCTTGGTCCGACAAGATCTCACTGGGGAATCCTACTCTGGTAAAAATAATAACCAAGGCCTCGGCCACCTTGGCTGCAGAGATACTTGACAAGGCCACGGCTTCTGGATATCGGGTGGCGTAGTCCACAACAGTGAGAATGTACTGCTTTCCAGATTTACTTGGTTTAGCCAGAGGTCCAATGATATCAACAGCTACTCTTTGAAAGGGTTCTTCTATTATAGGGAGCGGTTGCAGGGGTGCCTTTGGGTGATCTCCGGGTCGCCCTCTACGCTGACATATGTCACAAGTTCGGCAGAAATGCGCCACTGCTTGGGAAATCCCCGGCCAATAAAAAGTTTGAGTCAATCGTCTCTCGGTGCGGGTTTTCCCTTGATGGCCAGCCGTAGGAATGTCATGAGCCAGGTGTAATAGGGGAATTCTGTACTTCTGAGGAACAATCAGCTGTTTGCTATAAGTCCAGGGCTTATCTAGGGAGTCGGCATTGGCAACCCGATACAGAAGTCCATTTTCTCTGATAATTCTTTCTCCGTTTTCCCCTAGCTGCCCTATTTCAGCCCGAGTTCTAAAACTAGCAAGGGTGGGGTCAGTCTCTACTTCTGTCTAAACTGAACTTTATCCCAAGTGACATTCATATTATCTCCACAAGAAGAATCACTCACCGGCTGTAATGGCAGTTCTGGTGGCCTCAGTTCCATGGATGGGTTGTACACGTCCACATGGGCTGCTCTCTTGGCTTGACTTCTGGTTACCGCACCGACAAAGTGGCAATGAAGATTCCCCACATCATTTCCTAGAAGAACGTCTGCAGGGAGGCCGCTCATCACACCGACCACACATTGTTTTGCCCCAAAGCCATAATCCAGGGTCACACTCGCTCTTGGAATATATCTCTGGGTACCTCCTGCCAGTTCAATGGCAATTCCTGGTCCCTTTTGAATTGCTTGTGGTTGAATTACTCGGGGATCGGCTATGGTGAGGAAAGCCCCAGTGTCACGGAAGCCAACAACTTTTTGGCCATCCAGCACGACCTCCTGTAGATGTTTGTCCTGAAGATCAGAAGAACAGGTGGCTGGAGCTCGCACCCCATAGACTCCGGGTAGGGGAGCCAGGATATCTGAGTCACTTGGCAAGTCATCAGGCACAGAATCCAGCTCTTCTCCTGGTGAAGGTGTCTGTAGGTAATGAACAGGCAAAGGCGGTCTGTAGCTGTTCTGTCTACGAACACCTGGACATTGGAATTGCATGTGCCCAGGCTGCCCACATCCATAACATCTGCGCTCTGGGATTCTTCCTCCGCGTCGTATTCCCAAAGGTGGAGCAGGAGTAATGCGAGGCACAGTCACACGAAGGTCCCCATGAGTTGACGGTCTAGGGTGATGGTGAACATTGGGGCCAGAAGGACCAGGGGCCACCAGCGTTGGGGGGTTGGTGTTTTTTTTCTCACTGGGTAGTAGTTTTTTCCACTGAGGCTTGATGGTGAGAGCCTCATCAGCTAGAGCTGCAGCTTCCTCCACAGTGGCTGGTCTCCTTTCACGCACCCATTCCCGGATCTCAGCGGGGCACTTGAAGTAAAACTGCTCTTTTAGGAGGACCTGGAGGACGGTCTCCAAGGTTAAGGCCTCCTCTGCCTCCAACCAACGATGCCACAGATGTTTGAGTTTGTGGGCATACATCTTGAAGGACACTTCCTCATCACATGCTAGAGTACGGAACTGAGTCCTGTAAGTGTCTGGCGTTACAGCATAATGTTCTAGAATAGTCTGTTTAATATCCGCATACTCACAGTTCCA
This sequence comes from Anomaloglossus baeobatrachus, assembly GCF_048569485.1. NCBI lineage: Eukaryota > Metazoa > Chordata > Amphibia > Anura > Aromobatidae > Anomaloglossus > Anomaloglossus baeobatrachus. Next base: position 3,094,565 of record NC_134357.1, read on the forward strand.
CCGAGGGTCCATAGCTCTATAGGCTGCAGCAGCTCCACCCTCTAAGAGCCCAACCAGATGCCGGACGCGCTCCCTTTCTGGGACTTCCATTAATCGACACTGATGCTCAAAGTCCTGGAAGAAGCCCTCAATGTCACCAGCAGCCTCATTAAACTGCTTGAAGTCTTTGCGGGACACTCTGGGAAGTTCCCTCATGATGGGTGCTGGGGTTACAGTCTGTCTGGAACCTCTCGCGGCTTCCACAGCGAGCTGCTTATCCAGCAATGCCATCTCCTCCATCCTGCGCTCCTTCTCTTCAGCTCCACGCATGGCCTCCCTCTTATCTTCTATGGTGGCCTCATCTCCAAGCAGTGCCATCTTTTCCTTGTACCACACAACCCATTGACTTTTTTGGGTATTCACCTCCGGCTCCCGTCTTTGCTCCCCTTGCTGTGGAAATTGTTCCTCGGTGCCATCTTGCAGGCAAGCGTGTTCCAATGCCTCAATTAGTTGCTCCTTAGAGAGTCCTTTGTAGCCGACACCTAATTCACGGGCCTTTGTTTGTAGACTCGCCACAGTCCAGTTCCTGTATCCTGAGGTTCTGGTTTCAGACGTCGATTGGCTGTTGTCCTCCATTTCCTCTGCTCTGATCCCGCCGCTGCCACCAGTTTGTGACGGGGTGTACATCAGAGCAAAGAGAGACAACAGGCCGAGGATGATCCAACAGGTTTACTAACAGGAATACAGGAACAGCACACGACAAGTCCAAATAAAACAGATTCGGGGGCACCTCCCGATAATCCAAAGTGCCAGATCACAACGTAATAGTCCTTTTCAGAGTCCCAGAAATCCCACACAATCCACTGGACGGCGAGGTCTGTCCGCAGATTCAGATCTCGCTCCCTTCCTCTTCAAAAACTCAACTCCCAACTGCATTTAGAAACAGGAGTGAATTGTTTGAGCTCGTGGGCCCGCCCCTCAAGGGTAGGGGTCTATGCAATGGTTGGGCCCACTAGAAGATTCTAGAAGGTTGGCTCCGAGATGTCTACAGGTTTGTGTAGTTGGCGTTATCCACTGCTTACGAAACAATGAGAAGTTCCCCTGGCTGTGTGGACAAGAGATAATTGCATTATGGGCCCAGAGACACAGGAGATGGGGGGAAGGTATGGTTACTTACATCCCAAGACATAGTATTACAGCAAATACAGTGAGAAGGTAAAATACATCATGACAGTTCTCTATGACATGTAGTGACAGTAGATGGCGCTGTCTCATCAGTGTATAATGGTTTGCAGCTCCTCTCTCTGCTCTCTATGACATGTAATGACAGTAGATGGCGCTGTGTCATCAGTGTATAATGTTATACAGCTCCTCTCTCTGCTCTCTATGACATGTAATGACAGTAGATGGCGCTGTCTCATCAGTGTATAATATTATGCAGCTCCTCTCTGCTCTCTATGATCTGCACTGACAGTGGATGGCGCTGTCTCATCAGTGTATAATGATATGCAGCTCCTCTCTCTGTTCTCTATGACATGTAGTGACAGTAGATGGTGCTGTCTCATCTGTGTATAATGTTATGCAGCTCCTCTCTCTGCTCTCTATGATCTGCACTGACAGTAGATGGCACTGTCTCATCAGTGAATAATGTTATGCAGCTCCTCTCTCTGTTCTCTATGATCTGCACTGATAGTAGATGGCGCTGTCTCATCAGTGTATAATGTTATGCAGCTCCTCTCTCTGCTCTCTATTATCTCTACTGACAGTAGATGGCGCTGTCTCAGTGTATAATGTTATGCAGCTCCTCTCTCTGCTCTCTATGACATGTAGTGACAGTAGATGGCGCTGTCTCATCAGTGTATAATGTTATGCAGCTCCTCTCTCTGCTCTCTATGACATGTAATGACAGTAGATGGCGCTGTCTCATCAGTGTATAATGTTATGCAGCTCCTCTCTCTGCTCTCTATGATCTGCACTGACAGTAGATGGCGCTGTGTCATCAGTGTATAATGTTATACAGCTCCTCTCTCTGCTCTCTATGACATGTAATGACAGTAGATGGCGCTGTCTCATCAGTGTATAATATTATGCAGCTCCTCTCTGCTCTCTATGATCTGCACTGACAGTGGATGGCGCTGTCTCATCAGTGTATAATGATATGCAGCTCCTCTCTCTGTTCTCTATGACATGTAGTGACAGTAGATGGCGCTGTCACATCAGTGTATAATGTTATGCAGCTCCTCTCTCTGCTCTCTTTGATCTGTACTGACAGTAGATGGCACTGTCTCATCAGTGTATAATGTTATGCAGCTCCTCTCTCTGCTCCCTATGATCTGCACTGACAGTAGATGGCGCTGTCTCATCTGTGTATAATGTTATGCAGCTCCTCTCTCTGCTCTCTATGATCTGCACTGACAGTAGTTGGCACTGTCTCATCAGTGAATAATGTTATGCAGCTCCTCTCTCTGTTCTCTATGATCTGCACTGATAGTAGATGACGCTGTCTCATCAGTGTATAATGTTATGCAGCTCCTCTCTCTGCTCTCTATGATCTGTACTGACAGTAGATGGCGCTGTCTCATCAGTGTATAATGTTATGCAGCTCCTCTCTCTGCTCTCTATGATCTGCACTGACAGTAGATGCCGCTGTCTCATCACTATATAATCTTATGCAGCTCCTCTCTCTGCTCTCTATGATCTGCACTGACAGTAGATGGCGCTGTCTCATCAGTGTATAATGTTATGCAGCTCCTCTCTCTGCTCTCTATGATCTGCACTGACAGTAGATGGCGCTGTCTCATCAGAGTATAATGTTATGCAGCTCCTCTCTCTGCTCTCTATGATCTGCACTGACAGTAGTTGGCGCTGTCTCATCAGTATATAATGTTATGCAGCTCCTCTCTCTGCTCTCTATGATCTACACTGACAGTAGATAGCGCTGTCACATCAGTGTATAATGTTATGCAGCTCCTCTCTGTTCTCTATGATCTGTACTGACAGTAGATGGCGCTGTCTCATCAGTGTATAATGTTATGCAGCTCCTCTCTCTGCTCCCTATGATCTGCACTGACAGTAGATGGCGCTGTCTCATCAGTGTATAATGTTATGCAGCTCCTCTCTCTGTTCTCTATGATCTGTAGTGACAGTAGGTGGCGCTGTCTCATCAGTGTGTAATGTTATGCAGCTCTTCTCTCTGCTCTCTATGATCTGCACTGACAGTAGATGGCGCTGTCTCATCAGTGTATAATGTTATGCAGCTCCTCTATCTGCTCCCTATGATCTGCACTGACAGTAGATGGCGCTGTCTCATCAGTGTATAATGTTATGCAGCTCCTCTCTCTGCTCTCTATGATCTGTAGTGACAGTAGATGACGCTGTCTCATCAGTGTCTAATGTTATGCAGCTCCTCTCTCTGCTCTCTATGATCTGTAATGACAGTAGATGGCACTGTCTCATCAGTGTATAATGTTATGCAGCTCCTCTCTCTGCTCTCTATGATCTGTAGTGACAGTAGATGGCGCTGCCTCATCAGTTTATAATGTTATGCAGCTCCTCTCTCTGCTCCCTATGATCTGCACTGACAGTAGATGGCGCTGTCTCATCAGTGTCTAATGTTATGCAGCTCTTCTCTCTGCTCCCTATGATCTGCACTGACAGTAGATGGCGCTGTCTCATCAGTGTATAATGTTATGCAGCTCCTCTCTCTGCTCTCTATGATCTGCACTGACAGTAGGTGGCGCTGTCTCATCAGTATATAATGTTATGCAGCTCCTCTCTCTGCTTTCTATGACATGTAGTGACAGTAGGTGGCGCTGTCTCATCAGTGTCTAATGTTATGCAGCTCCTCTCTCTGCTCTCTATGATCTGCACTGACAGTAGATGGCGCTGTCTCATCAGTGTCTAATGTTATGCAGCTCCTCTCTCTGCTCCCTATGATCTGCACTGACAGTAGGTGGCGCTGTCTCATCAGTGTATAATGTTATGCAGCTCCTCTCTCTGCTCTCTATGACATGTAGTGACAGTAGATGGCGCTGTCTCATCAGTTTATAATGTTATGCAGCTCCTCTCTCTGCTCTCTTTGATCTGTACTGACAGTAGATGGCACTGTCTCATCAGTGTATAATGTTATGCAGCTCCTCTCTCTGCTCTCTATGATCTGTACTGACAGTAGATTTCGCTGTCTCATCAGTGTATAATGTTATGCAGCTCCTCTCTCTGCTCTCTATGATTTGTAATGACAGTAGACGGCGCTGTCTAATCAGTGTATAATATTATGCAGCTCCTCTCTCTGCTCTCTATGAGATGTAGTGACAGTAGATGGCGCTGTCTCATCAGTGTATAATGTTATGCAGCTCCTCTCTCTGCTCCCTATGATCTGCACTGACAGTAGTTGGCGCTGTCTCATCAGTGTATAATGTTATTCAGCTCCTCGCTCTGCACTCTATGATGTGCACTAACAGTAGATGGCGCTGTCTCATCAGTGTATGTTATGCAGCTCCTCTCTCTGCTCTCTATGATCTGCACTGACAGTAGATGACGCTGTCTCATTAGTGTATAATGTTATGCAGCTCCTCTCTCTTCTCTCTATGATCTGCACTGTCAGTAGATGGCGCTGTCTTATCAGTGTATAATGTTATGCAGCTCCTCTCTCTGCTCTCTATGATCTGCACTGACAGTAGATGACGCTGTCTCATCAGTGTATAATGTTATGCAGCTCTTCTCTCTGCTCCCTATGATCTGCACTGACAGTAGATGGCGCTGTCTCATCAGTGTCTAATGTTATGCAGCTCTTCTCTCTGCTCCCTATGATCTGCACTGACAGTAGATGGCGCTGTCTCATCAGTGTATAATGTTATGCAGCTCCTCTCTCTGCTCTCTATGATCTGCACTGACAGTAGATGGCGCTGTCTCATCAGTGTCTAATGTTATGCAGCTCCTCTCTCTGCTCCCTATGATCTGTACTGACAGTAAATGGCGCTGTCTCATCAGTGTATAATGTTATGCAGCTCCTCTCTCTGCTCTCTATGACATGTAGTGACAGTAGATGGCGCTGTCTCATCAGTTTATAATGTTATGCAGCTCCTCTCTCTGCTCTCTTTGATCTGTACTGACAGTAGATGGCACTGTCTCATCAGTGTATAATGTTATGCAGCTCCTCTCTCTGCTCTCTATGATCTGCACTGACAGTAGATGACGCTGTCTCATTAGTGTATAATGTTATGCAGCTCCTCTCTCTTCTCTCTATGATTTGTACTGACAGTAGATGGCGCTGTCTCATCAGTGTATAATGTTATGCAGCTCCTCTCTCTGCTCTCTATGATCTGCACTGACAGTAGATGACGCTGTCTCATCAGTGTATAATGTTATGCAGCTCTTCTCTCTGCTCCCTATGATTTGTACTGACAGTAGATGACGCTGTCTCATTAGTGTATAATGTTATGCAGCTCCTCTCTCTGCTCCCTATGATCTGCACTGACAGTAGATGGCGCTGTCTCATCAGTATATAATGTTATGCAGCTCCTGTCTGCTCTCTATGATCTGCACTAACAGTAGATGGCGCTGTCTCATCAGTGTATAATGTATGCAGCTCCTCTCTCTGCTCTCTATGATCTGCACTGACAGTAGATGACGCTGTTCCATCAGTGAATAATGTTATGCAGTTCCTCTCTCTGTTCTCTTTGATCTGTACTGACAGTAGATGGCGCTGTCTCATCAGTGTATAATGGTTTGCAGCTCCTCTCTATATAATATATAGGAATAGATCCCTCTGTGTGTAATGACTCTATATAATATATAGGAATAGATCCCTATGTGTGTAATGACTCTATATAATATATAGGAATAGATCCCTCTGTGTGTAATGTCTCTATATAATATATAGGAATAGATCCCTCTGTGTGCAATGACTCTATATAATATATAGGAATAGATCCCTCTGTGTGTAATGACTATATAATATATAGGAATAGATCCCTATGTGTGTAATGTCTCTATATAATATATAGGAATAGATCCCTCTGTGTGCAATGACTCTATACAATATATTGGAATAGAGCCTTCTTATTGTTTATTGGGATGCTCTTGTAGAAAGGAAGATGAATGGCAGGGAAGAGCACGATCCTCTCTGATAATGCTAGTAATGTCCGCGGTCGCAGTGGTTGTACGGTGCGTGACGTGATTTCGGGGATATCCTCTGTTTTGTGTGAGGTTATGATGTTCAGTCACATTCTCGGGAGTTGCAGTTTTTGTAGTAAATGAAAGCCGTGTATATTTTCTGGAAAGTCCTGTCTATGTAATAGAGACCTCCCTGTACAAGAAGCCGATGACCGCTCAACATGCCGGACATGGGACAGTTTCATCCAGAACACGTAACCTCTATTGTACACAGCCCGGCCATCAGCTACAATCGGATATGTTCCAACACTACAGATAGAGACAATCACCTTGAGGGCCTCAGAGAGACCTTTCTGAATGAAGGCTACCCCCCAAGAACAATTGTAACCAGATGACAAGAGCCACCAGAACATCAAGAAACCATCTCCTACATTATAAAGAAGAAAACCGCCGCGTCCCTCTTGTGATCCCCTACAATCCACATCTGGAGGCGTTACGAGGAGCCGCACGGAAACTACAACCATTACTGCAAAAAGATGCCCGCTTACAATCCATTTCTCCAGACCCCCCACTTCTGTGTTTTAGGAGCCCCCAAATCTAAGAAGCATCATTGTCAGAAGCTCCCTGTCCTCTCCAACAACAACAGGAGCATTTCCCTGCAACCAGAAAACATGTAAGACCTGTGCATTTATACTGATAACGGACAAGATAAAGATCCCCAGATCACATCAGGACTACAAGATCCCAGGTACCTTCAGCTGCACCACAACTAATAGGGTGTACTTAATTATATGTACCAAATGTCCAACTGGGGGGGTCTGTATGTAGGGGAGACCGGACAACAGCTCAGGACAAGGATGAACTCTCACCGCCACACAATCAGAGAAAAAAGGATGGATCTACCTGTGGCCAAACATTTCTGTAACCCAGACCACAGCATCATGGACAGGAAATGGCTGATATTGAGAGGAAATTTCACGTCCCAGAGAGATAGGAGACTATGGGTGTACTAACTTATGGTGACCGGTGACACATTCAGAGCAGGAATGAATGTGTCTCATGGATTCATGTCTTTTTACATCAATTAAGAAATGTGCTCCTCAGAGCATCCGGGGGCGTCACAGCCCGGACCAGACCCCAATTCAAGGACAATAACACTCTCACACCGCTTATCTATGAACTGCTGCAATATTTACTGCCACAATTGTGTCTCTCCTTGCCATAGTGATAGTTCTGCTTCACATAACTTGTCTTCTTTATTGGTCTATTCTATGTCCTGTTGTGTATAAATATGTGACTCTTCATATTTGGTGTTATACTGAGCCTGATGAGGAGCCCGGAGGAGTCTCGAAAGCTGCGATTATCACCATCTTTTCAGTTACCATTAAAAGGCATCAACCGCTGAGGACTTCAGTTCTTTTAAACTATTTTTTAGATGTAATTTATGTGACTGAGTTTAGCATGAATCCGATCGTCAGTGTCCACTTCCCTCTGTCTATGTCTGAGGCACATTCTCCAGCATTGTGGCCATTTGCGTGGATTCACACGTGGCTGATTTGGCGTTATCCACACCTCTACGGCTCTATGCGCATGCTGCACCCAAACTGCACCCAAACTGCACCTTGTCCCAGAGAGCCTGGAAATTTAAAAAAACGCTTGTAATGATTGGGCGATTTTTCTGCGTTTTTGCCGAGTTTTTGTTAATGCGTTTTTTAAAGGAGAAACAAAATATGATCGGATAATTGAGGGATAGATAGAAAAAAATGGATAGAAAGAAATAACAGAATAGCTCGATAGAGGAATAGCTAGCTTGGCCACCTGTTTTGTTAATTTTTTGGGAGGTAAAAAAAATTACATGGGGTCCCCCCCCATGTTTCTAACAGCAGCCAAGGTACAGCAGACAACTGGGGGCTGATATTATTAGGGTGGGAAGGGCCATGGTTATTTGGCCCTTTCCAGCCTAACAATAGCAGCCCACAGCCACCCCAGAAGTTTCACATCTATAAGATGAGAGCAATTTGAGACCAGCGTCACCCTCTTACCGCTAATATACTGATGATATGTATTGTCACGTCTTGTCTACTTACACCCGCAGCTTTACAGTGAGGTTATTACCCCTGAGAGAGAGCAAAGAGGGAGCGCTTCTGTGAAGCTTCTTACTAACACGTTAGAGGTGCTATAATGTAATCTACTCACCTGGGTGTGACACACCCCACCAGGGGCCGTCGGGCGGCACTTGGAATCGGGCCGATTCTGTCTGTGAGGAAGTCCTGGCGGCAGGGCCCGACTCCATGACCCTGGCGGTGCCATTAATAATAATTAAAGTTACGGGAAATGATGAATCATGACGCCACCTGTGGTATTCGGCCAGGTATGGCAGACGCTGCTGGATGGGACCACTGGCGCAGGTGGTGACACAGCTGAGATATTACAGCTCCCCGCAGGTGGAGCCGGATCCCAGGGCAGCCGTAGGCAGTTGTTAGCCAATGAAATGTTCAGACAGTGCGGGGCTGGCGGCGCAGACAATGAGTCCAGGACACAGTGAGATGCAGTCATTAGCTCTTTTACTCACAGTTGTCAGCTCCAGATTATCACGGCCGGTCAAATGCTGCCCTTAAGCCCCCGTCACACACATAAGATCGCTAGCGAGATCACTGAAACGTCACAGGTTTTGTGACATATCAGCGACCTCGCCCGTGATATCGCTGTGTGACAAGTAGCAGCGATCGGGCCCCTGCTGCGAGGTCGCTGAGCGTTACAAAACTATCAAGGCAATTTTTTGCTCGTTGGTCTCCCGCTGTACAGCACGCATCGGCGTGTTTGACGGCGGGAGACCAACGATATGAATGTGCAGGGAGTCGGCATCTGGCAGCCTGTAAGCGGCGGTACGCTGGTAACCATGGTACACATCGGGTAACTATGCAAAGCGTTTTGCTTAGTTACCCCATGTGTACCATGGTTACCAGCATACGCCGGTTACAGGCTGCCAGACACCGGCTCCTTGTACACGTAGCCAGGGTATACATTGGGTAACTATGCAAAGCGCTTTGCATAGTTACCCGATGTGTACCCTGACTACCAAGCACAGCGTCGTTACACGGGACAGTGGTGGCTGGTCTCTGATCGCTGTGGAGATCTGCCTGATTGACAGCTCACCAGCGACCATGTAGAGTTGCTCCAGCGATCCCTGCCAGGTCAGATCACTGGTGGGATCGCTCGAACATAGCTACGTGTGACGGGACCCTTAGAGCACTGAGTCCTGTGGTGACTGGATCCAGCCGATCCCCAGGTAATTCGGAGGCACAAGACCGGTGTGCCTTTCCGTGTCCCTTTCCTGGTCGTCTTCCTGCGCTGGCTTCACCCTCCTGTCCTGCGCCTCACACACAGTGCCCTGCCCGGTGTCCGTGGACCCTGTTTGGGAGGCTCTTCTGTCCTGTCCCCTGGCCCTCTGTGGTCACCTTTTCAGTGGATTCGTGTGTGGTTTTGGCTTCGACACATAAAGATGCCTCAGCCTCCGGTTTTGCTAGCTGAGCCTGGTTCTTCTCCACTAGTCTAGGGCCCCGGTCCCCCTTGCGGCCAAGTCCCTCTACACCGGTGCGTTGGATGTGAGCCCACAGATGGATTTCTCACTGCCCATGGCTCTAGGACCCCTTCCTCCTTTATTCTTCCTTGTCCTAGGATGAGCTCCGCCGGCTCCAGTCCTGAGGACCTCTCCCCTCCACTTCCTACTACATTCTGCACTCAGTCCTAAGTGTCCTCCCACTAAGTGACCCCACCTCCAGACTGGCTCCGAGACTGTGCTCCCCCTAAGGAGCCATCTCGCCCTAACCCTGCCCCTGAAGTGGTGTAGCTATACTAAGAGTGTGTGTGTGTAACGGTCTGTATCCTCCTCCTTACCAGGGAATGGGGTATCACACACTGGCTGAGGTGCAGTACCTCTGTGGCGACTGGACCCTCAGGGGTGTTGCACTACAGGCACAACTCTGATGAAAGCGTGTAGCCACAGGCATTGGATAATGATGCTGCCACCCGGGGTGGTGTCCGGAGTTGGGGAGCTCACCCCCCCCCCCCCACCTTTTTCCCATTTCTGCATATAACCTTTTTCCCTTGAATTCTTACATATTATAGCAATGTATTAATTTTCAACCTCTTACCAATGGGACCCTGACTTCTAAGACGCTTGCATGCACTTAATGTACTTTATTTCAGGTCATTTCCTCTCCGCCTACGACCACAAAGAAACTAAACAACATAAGTTATACATCAGAATTTATTATGCAGGAGGAGTTCCGTGTCTCCCGGATTTACATACACTGTATTGTTTGTCCTTCCCTCTCTTACTGCATAATACTGCATAATACTGTATAATACCGCTTTTTTTGCCGTCACCATCTTATTCCCTTCTCCATGCCAGTCTCTTAGATCTGATTGTACAATGACGACTTCCCTATGTGAGGCTGAATCACACTATTGCGCATGCGCATTGTGCACCTATTCGAGGGACACCGGTAACATACCGTAAAAACACTAATGCACAGCATACCGCATGCATACAGCAACGGCGCAAGAACCCTTTACACGCCAAGTTTTTTTTCTTATATACCATTATCCTATAACGGAGTATTCTATATGAACCTAATTCCAGATGACGGCTCCTTCAGCAGTATATCAGTATAGCATTGAAGCCTTAACCCTTCATGGTTGCAGCAATCTAAAGCAATTGCCAGGTATAGACATACATATCATAACATGCTGGAAATATTACCACATATAGCTCATGATGATAATTTTGATTCCTATATTTATAAAGATATAATCTCCTACGGGAACCCTCTACTTGGGATAATAATCCGCAGAGACCACCACTCCCACAGCAAAGGACGTGGCCTTGATAACGCAAAGCCTGTGAAATATATAAATCAGGCATCCTATTATTCCCCTATAGAGCTCCGCATTATGTATACAAACTATATAAACTATGTGCAGAATTATTAGGCAGATGCGTATTGTGGTCACATGACACTTGTTATACATGTCGTCCTACTCCAAGCTGTATAGGCTGAGAGCCAACTACCAATGATATAAATCAGGTGCTGTGCATCTCTGTAATGAGGAGGGGTGCGGTGTAATGACATCAACACCCTATATAAGGGGGTCTTAATTATTAGGCAACTTCCTTTCCTTTGGCAGAATGGGTCAGAAGAGAGATGTGACGGGCTCTGAAAAGTCCGTATTGTGCGATGTCTCGCAGAGGGATGCAGCAGTCTGGAAATTGCCAAACTTTTGAAGCGTGATCACCGAACAATCAAGCGTTTCATGGCAAATAGCCAACAGGGTCGCAAGAAGCGCTGGGCAAAAAAGCGCAAAATAACTGCCCATGAATTGAGGAAAATCCAGCGGGAAGCTGCCAAGATGCCATTTGCCACCAGTTTGTCCATATTTCAGAGCTGCAACGTTACTGGAGTATCAAAAAGCACAAGGTGTGCCATACTCAGGGACAGGCCAAGGTAAGGAAGGCTGAAAACCACCACCTCTGACCAAGAAACAGAAGATAAAACCTCAAGACTGGGCCAAGAAATATCTGAAGACTGATTCTTCACAGGTTTTATGGACTGATGAAATGAGAGTGACTCTTGATGGGCAGATGGATGGGCCAGAGGCTGGATCAGTAAAGAGAGCTCCACTCCGACTCAGACGCCAGCAAGGTGGAGGTGGGCACTGGTATGGGCTGGGATCAGCAAAGATCAACTTGTGGGACCTTTTTGGGTTGAGGATGGAGGAAGCTCAACTCCCAGACCTACTGCCAGTTTCTGGAAGACAACTTCTTCAAGCAGTGGTACGGGAAGAAGTCGCTATCGTTCAAGAAAAACATGATTTTGTGACGCCCTGGCCTATCAGGTCGTCACAAGGTATTGTGCTATCTGCCCTTCTGTAGAGTATCCACCTCCTCCTTGTTTACAGGTCCCTGACCTTTAGTGTTGCCAAGAACAAGCTAATCAAAATCCTAGGAACACTCTGCACCACACCCACCAGTGGCCGACCTGAGTGGAATAGGGTCGCCGACTTGGGGAGTTGGTTAAGGGGGGTCAGGAGTGTCAGGCGCAGAACAGAAGTAGCTCTCAAAGTGAGAGGTCAGGAGATGGGCTCCTTGGAACTACTAAGTGGCAGACGTTGGTCTGGGCCTGGTAGGAGCTGGACCCCGGTACCACAGGGGATCGTGACAAGGGGAACGGACTGTCGAGGAGGATAGCCGGCGGCCTTGTGCCATCACCGGGCAGGGGCCAGGGCACGACGGGGTATGTGGACCCTAGGTCAGGAAGGAGCTTCAGGCGTCCTGACAATTTACCCGACGAGGGCGGAGCCTTCAAGATCCGTTCTCCACCCGCTCCAAAATCGGGGTTCTAGTGCAACGAGGGAGAAAGGACTTTCCCACTACACGGTCCAGAAAATCCCAAGCGTGAACCCTGAGATCAAGCTCACCCAGTTAGCCATACTAGTGAGCGGGACCCGATTAGTTTTACACTAAAGGGACCAACCAGAAGACAAGGTGCCAATGCAAAGGTCACAGACTAACAGGCAACACCAATGGGCACGGGATCTAGGCATGCTCCCTCTCAGCGGCGGCGGTGTCCATAACTGGTTTACCACAGTTGTCGGTGTCAGCGTTATTGGACTGAGTGAGTACACAAGTGACCCTTACTATCCCAACGGTACCTCCCCATCACCGAGTCCAGGGGCATCCCCGTTACCCGTGGAGGGGTTAAACACCTAGCTGCCCATACCATCGCCAGCGGGTATTCCCAATCGCAGTGGTGGTACTCCACCTTACCATGCACCATGGGTGGCGTCACGAACTTTAACCATACCATCCCATGTAAATACTTCCCCTTTTATCTGAGTGGCCACGAGACCCCGACCCCCGGGTCCGGAGATCCCTCGAGCCACCGCGGATTCGGATCAGAGCAGCCCAGCTGCTGACGCGGGGTTGGCACACCTTTCATGCAGGACAATGCTCCTTCACATGCATCCAACTACACAGCGTGGCTGGCCAGTAAAGGTCTAAAAGATGAAAAAATAATGACATGGCCCCCTTGTCACCTGATCTGAACCCCATAGAGAACCTGTGGTCCCTCATAAAATGTGAGATCTACAGGGAGGGAGAACAGTCCACCTCTGGGAGCAGTGTCTGGAGGCTGTGGTGGCTGGAGGCTGTGGTGTCTGGAGGCTGTGGTGTCTGGAGGCTGTGGTGACTGGAGGCTGTGGTGTCTGGAGGCTGTGGTGGCTGCTGCACGCAATGTTGATGGTAAACAGATCAAGCAATGACAGGATCTATGGATGGAGGCTGCTGAGTGTCATCAGAGAGAAAGGGGGCGATATATATATATATTGGGCACTCATTGTTTGGGTTTTGTTTTTGCATGTCAGAAATGTTTATTTTTGGGTGATTGAGAACATAGTTGTTCATCAATAATAAAAAAATCCTCTAACATACAACTTGCCTAATAATTCTGCACATGGTGTATTGTTTTGCGAGGCCATCTCGTTACACGTACCCATATGGAAACTATTGAACTTTGTATTTTACGTATATCTGTATTTATGTAATTTATTGTAAAATATTGATTATTGGTTTTTCCCTCTTTTCAGCGACTGTGCGTGGAGAAGGCCCTGCGAGGCCGAAACGTCCTATCCTTTGTCACCTTATAAATAAATACACAAATTTTTGCAAGGAAAACTCAACTTCGTCTCATCTTGATATAAAAAAGAGTACCCAGTTTGTTACAAGGACAGAAATGATGGCGCCCCTGAAAATAATGTGACAAAAGGGATGTTACATGAAAGTGTGTCCACTAATTAGCATCACAGGTGTCTACAATCTTGTGATCAGTCAGTGGCCTGTATATAGGGCTACAGATATTCACTGCGCTGTTTGGTGACATGGTGTGTACCATACTCAACATAGACCAGAAGAAGCAAAGGAAAGAGTTGTCTCAGGAGATTAGAAAGAAATTTACAGACAAGCATGTTAAAAGGTAAAGGTTATAAGACCATCTTCAAGCAGCTTGATGTTCCTGTGACTACAGTTGCACATATTATTCAGAAATGTAAGATCCATAGGACTGTAGCCAACCTCCATGGACATGGCCGCAGGAGGAAAATTGATGACAAATCAAAGAGACGGATAATACGAATGGTAACAAAAGACCCAGAAAAACTTCTAAAATTTCTAAAGAGATTAAAGGTGAACTTCAAGATCAAGGGACATCAGTGTCAGATCGCACCATCCGACGTTGTTTGAGCCAAAGTGGACTTCATGGGAGACGACCAAGGAGGACACCATTGTTGAGAAAACCCCATAAAAAACTAGACTGGAATTTGCCAAACTACATGTTGACAAGCCACAAAGCTTCTAGAAGAATGTCCTATGGATAGATGAGACAAAAATGGAACTTTTTGGCAATGCACATCAGCTCTATGTTCACAGACAGAAAAATGAAGCATATCAGAAAAGAACAGTGCCTACTGTGAAACATGGAGGAGGCTCTGTTATGTTCTGGGGCTGCTTTGCTGCATCTGGCACAGGGCGTCTTGAATCTGTGCAGGGTCCAATGAAATGGATACACATCAACCTTGAGGAAAGTCAAAAGCAGGGTGCCACAAAGCTCTGTCCTCAGGCCAGTGCTGTTTAATATCTTTATAAATGATCTAGATAATGGAATTACTGGGAAACTAATACAATTTGCAGATGATACTAAGATAGGAGAAGTAGCCAACACTAGAGAGGAAAGAGCGGATTCAAAAGGATCTAGACACTCGAGCAATGGGCCGAGGAGAGCAGAATGGTGTTTATCAGGGACAAATGCAAAGTCCTACATCTGGGTAACCGAAATGTCAAAAGCGTATATAGTATGGGAGGAACAGAACGAGGTGATAGCCCCAGGGAAAAGGACCGGGGTTTAACAGTAGATCCCAGATACAACATGAGCCAACAATGCGGAGCTTTAGCTAAAAAGTCAAAAAAATTCTGGGATGCATCAAGACAAGCATTGACTCTAGATCAAGAGAGGTGATTATTTCCCTATACTCTGCCCTGGGAAGACCCCACCAGGAATACTGGGTACAGTTCTGGGCCCCCCAATTCAAGAAAGATATCGATATATTTGAGCAAGTCCAGAGAAGAGCAACCGAGATGGTAGAAGGTCTGGAAACCATGTCCTGTGAAGATCCAAAGAGAAGGCTGAGAGGAGACTTAATAGCGGGCTACAAATATCTGAGAGGTGGTCACAGCGCAGCGAGAATCACCCTATTCTCATTAGCACAAGGAAGTAAAAGAAGCAATGGGGTGAAACACAGGTTATTTCTGTGACCATTGTGGGGTTTGCATTCATTAAGCGAGGGGTACCAACAATTTTGACCACGTTTGTACATAGGGCATTTTTTCTCTGCAGTGCGGCTTATTTCAGGTCACAGTTCACATGCTGGACAATTCGTTGATCAGGTTTTATACCCCTCGCCGTTACACAGCAGCTGCATTGGGACATCACCTATTATTATCCCACTTCTGGGCTGTATGGTCATTGCTGCTCACTCGCTCAGTCTCGTGGTGTATATTCTCGTGGTGTATATGCTCGTGGTGTATGTTATCATTGTATCCCACGTCACTGAAGTGTTGAAATCAGTCGATTGCAGCAGTTTGGCTTTTTGTCTCTACCTGCGCAGGCCTTTATTGTATTCCCGGGACTATTATTGCTTCATATTATATGTAGCATTGCCATTATTGTTGTCTTTAACTGGTTTCATAACTTTGGGTATTAATAAATATTGTGTTATTTTCATTATATTGGTTGTGATTCCAATTAAGATGTGGATTCTTTAGCTTCTTCATTTATTCTAACTTCTCCTCTCTCCGCATTGCTAGAACCCAATGTATGCAGGGTCAGGGCAGTGCACCTATATTTCTTTATTCATTACTACAATTACTACAAGAAGAGATTTGAATGGGGAACATCAGTACAAGAAGGGAACCAAGATGGGGACATTGCTATAAGATGGAAACCAGGGTGGGAACAATACTAGAGGATAAGGATCAGGTTTGGGGATATTACTACAAGTCACAGTAAATGGGTGATTAAGCAATTCCTTCAATTCAGCCACCTGTGTCCAATGACCTTCATTTAGGGTTACCTGAGGGTTCACCATATCTATAAGAAAAAGTTTTAGCTCAAGCAATCGCTCAATCATTAAATAAGTGCTGCCTCACCGAGTGGCTTGATCAACCATTGCCCCTTTCCCAGCACATCTCTTCAAGATGGAATCAATTTTAGGGGTTCTGGTGGCAATAACCAATATCCTCACTTTTCCAATCAGATTTCCAGCATGTCCCTCTTGCAGACGATCTCTTATTGGCAGCTGCAGCGTGTGCACAACACAGCGCATGTGATGAATAGGAAAGTGTTTTGAAGCCGCTTCTACAAGATCCTCTAATCCTAAAGTATCATTTTGCTGTTCTTCTGTTGTAATATCTGTGTGTTCCTCAGTTACATGAGCAGCGCTGTGGCTCCATCTCACACATACTGAATGCTACATAAAAAAAAAAAAAAAAAAAGGACCAGGATGGAGAACAAGATAGGGACATTACTACAAGAAGGGGACCAGGATGGGGACGTTACTACAAGAAGGGGACCAGGATGGGGACATTACTACAAGAAGGGGACCAGGATGGGGACGTTACTACAAGAAGGGGACCAGGATGGGGACATTACTACAAGAAGGGGAGCAGGTTGGGGACATTACTACAAGAAGGGGACATTACTAAAAGAAGGGACCAGGATGCGGACATTACTACAAGAAGGGGACCAGAATGGAGACCAGGATGGGCACATTACTACAAGAAGGGGATCAGGAGAATGAGAAATTAGGAAAAACTTTCTGACAGTGAGGGAAGTCAGGGAGTAGAACAAGCTACCACGGGAGGGGATGAGCTCTCCATCAATGGAAATCTTAAAGCGGAAACTGGATAAACATATAGCTGATATGATTTTATTCAGCTACAGCCAAATGGGAATACATCACACCCTTCTAATTCCCCCTCCTGTCTGCTGCTTACTACCAGAGATCGTTCTGCATTCCTGCTTCCTTGTTCCCGCTCTGTTCTGTATAGTGATCCCTGTGTTTTGTCCTCTTCCTGTTCTCTGACTACCCTCCTGCCTGCAGTTTTTGTACCTCGCTAGCCAATCCGGATTTGACCTCTGCTTGGTTTCCTGATTACGTTCTGCATTTGCTAGTTTGACCATTCCTGACCTTCCTGACGACTACTCTCATCGGACTGCAGCCTTCCACAGGTAGTGATCTCCGGGGACCTGTGTAATTCCAAATCCCTGGGATTAAAGGGTTTTAGGGTTCTTGGGGTCCTGCTTTGTGACCGGCTTTCCTCTAGTCTGTCCATTACAGCCAGTCTGAGTCTGTGGTTCCAGGCAGGCGTTATATTATCTCTGCCTCCCACCCTCGGAAGGGAAAACCTTTATCTGGGTAGTAGTGGATAGATTCAGCAGAGACAGTGTCATTTTGTTCCATTGTCCGGATTACCTAATTCTGAAACTCTAAGCAGGTTGTTCATTGGGCATATCGTGCGATTACACGGGGTTCCAGAGATTGTGTGTGTGTATATATATATATATATATATATATATATATATATATATATATATATAATACTTTTCATCTGCCTACCACCCAGACACCAATGGTCAGACGGAACGTTCTAATCAAACCCTAGAACAATATCTCCGGTGTTATGTGTCAGACCATCAGTCCGACTGGGTGGAATATCTGCACTAGCTGAGTTCACCATCAATAATCAGTATCAGGAGTCCATCCAGACTACCCTTTTTCTGCAATTTTTCGTTGCATCTGTGGTGCCCATGCGGCTTCAGTCGCCACAGGGTACTGTGCCTCACATAAGGTGCAGTATTCATCTCGGGTAAGGAGAGGGTTAACTACCGGTGTTTCCACATTTCACCTTACCTATAGCTTAGGTACCTCCTCACTGGGGACTAGACTACGGTAGATATGTGGGTGGCGATCACGAAGCATTGGACTTTCCCGGTCACTAGGACAACGACCTGGGGGACAGGCACCACTTGGGGTAGAAGTAGAAGCAACTCTTACACAAACTTGAGTCAAGTCGGGACTTCAGTTCTGGCAGCACGACACCACTCTTCTTCTTTTTCTTCACGGAGAGCCTGTAGCTTGGAGCGGGAAGCTCAGCCCAGGTTCCTCACTTCTGGAGAGACATCCCTTGGCAGAGGACACTTTCAAATACCGATGGCTACCTCTAACTTATCCGGCATCGGCTGGAGCCCATCACGGCGGAGACCGGTACTTCCAGGCAACTAAAAGGACAGTGAGTAAAGACCTGGTACTGCAACTGCCGTGTCCGTCCTTCATAACCGTCGCCGTCGGCCATTACAACCCTCATCATCTTCCCCAGGGCCCGCTCCACCGGTGGGGAGCAGAACCATCTTTGCTGCGACACCATCAGCCCTGGAGGACAGCACCCGCAGCGGCGGCTAATCCCTGGTCACGTACTACAGGTGGCGTCACAAGACAAACTTACATTCCATCATCATCTTACTCCCTTTTATTGTACACCTCGGGGCCACAAAGCCAGGCAGGGCCACCCGTGACATCCCTGACCCGACATCACTGGCCCGGCGAAGAGTAACAGTCAACTCCTTGCCCCGTGGGTGCTACACATCCACGTTTTGGTTCTTTTTCTTCCACTGCAGTGGATACTCCTGAGGCAGAAAAAACTGTGGACAAACTGAAAGTTATCTGGTCTGAGGTGAACGAGAACTTGAAGAGGGCACAGGGTGGTCAAGCCTCGGCTGCTAATAAGAGGCGTTCCAAGGGCCCAAGCCTTGGAGTTGGGGACAAGGCATATTAAGCTCAAGGTCCCTTCTGCTAAGCTGGGTTCCAGATTTATTGGACCTTACAAGATAGTCGAGGTCATTAACCCCACTGCTTTCTGCCTGAAACTCCCTCCTTCCTTTAAGATATCGAATGTGTTCCACAAATCCCTCAAGTTGTATCATTTTCCCATTCACCCAGTCAGGCCCCACCTCCTCCTGTTTTGGTTAAGGGTAAGGGTGCTTTCACACTTGCGTTCAGCGGAGTCCGTCACTATGGAGAATAGCGCACTGCGCTATTCTCCATAGACTTGTATGGATGACGCACTGTAACGCAAGTGTCAGCGTTGCCACCGCCGCATTTGACGCTGCATCGGGCGGAAGGAACGCAGCATGTAACGTTTTTTTGAGCAGCGGAATCCTTTGGATTCCACTGCGCATGCTCTCTCTGGCTCCCTGCACTTGTAACCAGGGTACACATCGGGTAACCAAGGAACCCTGGTTACGTGTGCCGGGAGCCCGACACTTCCCCGCTCGGCTCCGCCCCCTCCCGCACTCCGTATGTATATACACACACACACACACACACACACACACACACACACAAAATCACACTCACTCACCTGTCCCCTAGCGATGCAGTCCCCGCGGCACTGACATCCTCAGCCATGGCCCCGCTCGGCTCCACCCACTTCGCACTCCGCCCCCCGCACACATTGTCGGCGACCGAGCGATCAGCTGATCACCCGGCGGCCGACTACTGTGAATGATCGGCTGATCACCCGGCGGCCGACTGTGAGTGATCGGCTGATCACCCGGCGGCCAGCTACTGTGAGTGATCGGCTGATCACCCGGCGGCCGGCTACTGTGAGTGATCGGCTGATCACCCGGCGGCCGGCTACTGTGAGTGATCGGCTGATCACCCGGCGGCCGGCTACTGTGAGTGATCGGCTGATCACCCGGCGGCCGGCTACTGTTAGCGATCAGCTGATCGTTCACAATATTCTGCCGATGGTAAAACTGTAAAAAAAACAAAACGGATTGCGTTGTTTTGCAGCATCCGTTGTGCCACTATATGCAACACATCCGTTGCATCCGCCACACAACGCAATGCAACGGATACTGTTCAACGCAAGTGTGAAAGTAGCCTGACTTGGAGTATGAAGTACACAGAATCCTTAATTCCTGCTTTGTTAGAGGAGCGGTGCAGTATCTGGTACATTGGAAGGGTTATGGCCCAGAGGAGAGATCATAGGTTCCATCAAGTGAGATGCATGCTAAAGGTCTTGTCAGGCGATTTCACTTCTAGTTTCCCGACAAGCCGGATTTTGAGGGTCCGGAGGCCCCTCGTGGAGACTGGGGGTACTGTCACGTCACCACCAGAGTCAGTTCTTGCAATTTCTGCTTCGATCACAAGGCGACGCAGTGTTCTCTCTGTGGATAGTGCTGGTGATAGGAGTCAATGCCAGTGGCTGGGTTTCCCTGGGATCTCCAGTATGACTGGCTGACTGTTGAAGTTACCACCATTCAGCTACAGCCAATGGGAAGACACCACACCCTTCTAATTCCCCCTCCTGTCTGCTGACCACTGCCAGAGATCGTTCTATTCCTGCTTCCTTGTTAATGCTCTGTTCTGTATAGTGATCCCTGTGTTTTGACCTCTGCCTGTTCTCTGACTACCCTCCTGCTGTTTTTATACCTCGCTACCCGATCCGGATTTGACCTCTGCCTGGTTTCCTGATTACATTCTGGTCTGCCTGATTTTGTCCCTGTTCTGCATTTTCCTGGTTTGACCATGCGTGACTAGGGTTCTCGGGGTCCTGTTTTGTGAGCAGCTTTCCTCTAGCCTGTCCTTTACAGCCAGTCTGAGTCTGTGGTTCCAGGCAGGCGTTACAAATCATCACTGAAAGCCGCTCACGCCTCTCCACAGAAAATGCAGACAGACATACTCTTTTAAATACAAGGACTGGATTTCTCCACAGTTTCTAATCCCTCCAGATAAGAGCAAGCTATAATATATTCCCCCAAAATGTTGATTTTGGCTACTGCTGTTCACGTCCACCCCTTCCCATATAAAGCCATTTATTTCTTGCATCAACCATGACTCAGCCCATAGGGCTAATTTTTGTAACCACTAGGCACATTGTGCACTGGACAAACTAGGACAGTTCTCCTACCAAACTAAGATTTGTCATTGGAGGTCCTTGTCATGGGTTGTCCCACACGGTGACTGATAGGAGATACGTACATATTCAATAGCAATTTACAAGTACTGTTGATGAACAACTGATGGCCCTCTGAAAACTGGAATGGAGGAGGGTAAAGCCCACCGCTACAATGGGCACATTGTAAACTGCTATGGAATATGTATTCCACTATCTGAGTCTCACTCAGGGAGGAACTGCCCAAATGTATGTTACTGGACCACCTCTGGCCCAGCTGAAAACACGCTCTGACATCACACTAGCAGCCGGGCAGGCCAGCTCCTCCAAGGAGTATAAGGAGAGGTCAGCTCCTCCAAGGTGTATAAGGAGAGGTCAGCACCTCCAAGTGTATAAGGAGAGGCCAGCACCTCCAAGACATAAAAGGGGAGGCCAGCACCTCCAAGGTGTATAAGGAGAGGCCAGCTCCTCCAAGGTGTATAAGGAGAGGCCAGCACCTCCAAGTGTATAAGGAGAGGCCAGCACCTCCAAGCGTATAAGGAGAGGCCAGCACCTCCAAGACGTACAAGGAGAGGCCAGCACCTCCAAGACGTACAAGGAGAGGCCAGCACCTCCAAGGTGTATAAGGAGAGGCCAGCTCCTCCAAGGTGTATAAGGAGAGGCCAGCACCTCCAAGTGTATAAGGAGAGGCCAGCACCTCCAAGTGTATAAGGAGAGGCCAGCACCTCCAAGTGTATAAGGAGAGGCCAGCACCTCCAAGTGTATAAGGAGAGGTCAGCTCCTCCAAGACGTATAAGGAGAGGCCAGCACCTCCAAGATGTATAAGAAGAGGCCAGCACCTCCAAGTGTATAAGGAGAGGCCAGCACCTCCAAGTGTATAAGGAGAGGCCAGCACCTCCAAGTGTATAAGGAGAGGTCAGCTCCTCCAAGTGTATAAGGAGAGGTCAGCTCCTCCAAGTGTATAAGGAGAGGTCAGCTCCTCCAAGGTGTATAAGGAGAGGCCAGCACCTCCAAGTGTATAAGGAGAGGTCAGCTCCTCCAAGTGTATAAGGAGAGGTCAGCTCCTCCAAGTGTATAAGGAGAGGCCAGCTCCTCCAAGGTGTATAAGGAGAGGTCAGCACCTCCAAGGAGTAAAAGGAGAGGCCAGCACCTCCAAGACGTATAAGGAGAGGCCAGCACCTCCAAGTGTATAAGGAGAGGTCAGCACCTCCAAGTGTATAAGGAGAGGCCAGCTCCTCCAAGACATAAAAGGGGAGGCCAGCACCTCCAAGGTGTATAAGGAGAGGCCAGCACCTCCAAGTGTATAAGGAGAGGCCAGCACCTCCAAGTGTATAAGGAGAGGCCAGCACCTCCAAGTGTATAAGGAGAGGCCAGCACCTCCAAGGTGTATAAGGAGAGGTCAGCACCTCCAAGTGTATAAGGAGAGGCCAGCACCTCCAAGACATAAAAGGGGAGGCCAGCACCTCCAAGGTGTATAAGAAGAGGCCAGCTCCTCCAAGGTGTATAAGGAGAGGTCAGCACCTCCAAGTGTATAAGGAGAGGCCAGCACCTCCAAGACATAAAAGGGGAGGCCAGCACCTCCAAGGTGTATAAGGAGAGGCCAGCTCCTCCAAGGTGTATAAGGAGAGGCCAGCACCTCCAAGCGTATAAGGAGAGGCCAGCACCTCCAAGCGTATAAGGAGAGGCCAGCACCTCCAAGACGTACAAGGAGAGGCCAGCACCTCCAAGACGTACAAGGAGAGGCCAGCACCTCCAAGGTGTATAAGGAGAGGCCAGCTCCTCCAAGGTGTATAAGGAGAGGCCAGCACCTCCAAGTGTATAAGGAGAGGCCAGCACCTCCAAGTGTATAAGGAGAGGCCAGCACCTCCAAGTGTATAAGGAGAGGCCAGCACCTCCAAGTGTATAAGGAGAGGCCAGCTCCTCCAAGTGTATAAGGAGAGGCCAGCACCTCCAAGGTGTATAAGGAGAGGCCAGCACCTCCAAGGTGTATAAGGAGAGGTCAGCTCCTCCAAGGTGTATAAGGAGAGGCCAGCTCCTCCAAGTGTATAAGGAGAGGCCAGCACCTCCAAGGTGTATAAGGAGAGGCCAGCTCCTCCAAGGTGTATAAGGAGAGGCTAGCACCTCCAAGTGTATAAGGAGAGGCCAGCTCCTCCAAGTGTATAAGGAGAGGCCAGCACCTCCAAGTGTATAAGGAGAGGCCAGCTCCTCCAAGTGTATAAGGAGAGGCCAGCTCCTCCAAGTGTATAAGAAGAGGCCAGCACCTCCAAGTGTATAAGGAGAGGCCAGCACCTCCAAGTGTATAAGGAGAGGCCAGCACCTCCAAGTGTATAAGGAGAGGCCAGCACCTCCAAGTGTATAAGGAGAGGCCAGCACCTCCAAGTGTATAAGGAGAGGCCAGCACCTCCAAGTGTATAAGGAGAGGCCAGCACCTCCAAGTGTATAAGAAGAGGCCAGCTCCTCCAAGTGTATAAGAAGAGGCCAGCTCCTCCAAGTGTATAAGAAGAGGCCAGCTCCTCCAAGTGCATAAGGAGAGGCCAGTACCTCCAAGACGTATAAGGAGAGGCCAGCACCTCCAAGACGTATAAGGAGAGGCCAGCACCTCCAAGGTGTATAAGGAGAGGCCAGCACCTCCAAGTGTATAAGGAGAGGCCAGCACCTCCAAGTGTATAAGGAGAGGCCATCACCTCCAAGTGTATAAGGAGAGGCCAGCACCTCCAAGTGTATAAGGAGAGGCCAGCACCTCCAAGTGTATAAGGAGAGGTCAGCTCCTCCAAGTGTATAAGGAGAGGCCAGCTCCTCCAAGTGTATAAGGAGAGGCCAGCTCCTCCAAGTGTATAAGGAGAGGCCAGCACCTCCAAGTGTATAAGGAGAGGCCAGCTCCTCCAAGGTGTATAAGGAGAGGCCAGCTCCTCCAAGTGTATAAGGAGAGGCCAGCTCCTCCAAGTGTATAAGGAGAGGCCAGCACCTCCAAGTGTATAAGGAGAGGCCAGCACCTCCAAGTGTATAAGGAGAGGCCAGCTCCTCCAAGTGTATAAGGAGAGGCCAGCACCTCCAAGTGTATAAGGAGAGGCCATCACCTCCAAGTGTATAAGGAGAGGTCAGCTCCTCCAAGTGTATAAGGAGAGGCCAGCTCCTCCAAGTGTATAAGGAGAGGCCAGCTCCTCCAAGTGTATAAGGAGAGGCCAGCTCCTCCAAGTGTATAAGGAGAGGCCAGCTCCTCCAAGTGTATAAGGAGAGGCCAGCACCTCCAAGTGTATAAGGAGAGGCCAGCACCTCCAAGTGTATAAGGAGAGGTCAGCTCCTCCAAGTGTATAAGGAGAGGCCAGCTCCTCCAAGTGCATAAGGAGAGGCCAGCACCTCCAAGTGTATAAGGAGAGGCCAGCACCTCCAAGTGTATAAGGAGAGGCCAGCACCTCCAAGGCATAAAAGGAGAGGCCAGAACCTCCAAGTGTATAAGGAGAGGCCAGCACCTCCAAGACGTATAAGGAGAGGCCAGCACCTCCAAGGTGTATAAGGAGAGGTCAGCACCTCCAAGTGTATAAGGAGAGGCCAGCACCTCCAAGTGTATAAGGAGAGGCCAGCACCTCCAAGTGTATAAGGAGAGTCCAGCACCTCCAAGGCATAAAAGGAGAGGCCAGAACCTCCAAGTGTATAAGGAGAGGCCAGCACCTCCAAGTGTATAAGGAGAGGCCAGCACCTCCAAGACGTATAAGGAGAGGCCAGCACCTCCAAGGTGTATAAGGAGAGGTCAGCACCTCCAAGTGTATAAGGAGAGGCCAGCACCTCCAAGTGTATAAGGAGAGGCCAGCACCTCCAAGTGTATAAGGAGAGTCCAGCACCTCCAAGGCATAAAAGGAGAGGCCAGAACCTCCAAGTGTATAAGGAGAGGCCAGCACCTCCAAGTGTATAAGGAGAGGCCAGCACCTCCAAGACGTATAAGGAGAGGCCAGCTCCTCCAAGTGTATAAGGAGAGGCCAGCACCTCCAAGTGTATAAGGAGAGGCCAGCACCTCCAAGACGTATAAGGAGAGGCCAGCTCCTCCAAGTGTATAAGGAGAGGTCAGCTCCTCCAAGTGTATAAGGAGAGGCCAGCACCTCCAAGTGTATAAGGAGAGGCCAGCACCTCCAAGTGTATAAGGAGAGGCCAGCACCTCCAAGTGTATAAGGAGAGGCCAGCTCCTCCAAGGTGTATAAGGAGAGGCCAGCTCCTCCAAGTGTATAAGGAGAGGCCAGCTCCTCCAAGTGTATAAGGAGAGGCCAGCACCTCCAAGTGTATAAGGAGAGGCCAGCACCTCCAAGTGTATAAGGAGAGGCCAGCACCTCCAAGACGTATAAGGAGAGGCCAGCTCCTCCAAGTGTATAAGGAGAGGCCAGCACCTCCAAGTGTATAAGGAGAGGTCAGCTCCTCCAAGTGTATAAGAAGAGGCCAGCACCTCCAAGTGTATAAGGAGAGGCCAGCACCTCCAAGACGTATAAGGAGAGGCCAGCACCTCCAAGACGTATAAGGAGAGGCCAGCACCTCCAAGTGTATAAGGAGAGGCCAGCACCTCCAAGTGTATAAGGAGAGGCCAGCTCCTCCAAGGTGTATAAGGAGAGGCCAGCTCCTCCAAGTGTATAAGGAGAGGCCAGCTCCTCCAAGTGTATAAGGAGAGGCCAGCACCTCCAAGTGTATAAGGAGAGGCCAGCACCTCCAAGGCATAAAAGGAGAGGCCAGAACCTCCAAGTGTATAAGGAGAGGCCAGCACCTCCAAGTGTATAAGGAGAGGCCAGCACCTCCAAGGCATAAAAGGAGAGGCCAGAACCTCCAAGTGTATAAGGAGAGGCCAGCACCTCCAAGTGTATAAGGAGAGGCCAGCACCTCCAAGTGTATAAGGAGAGGCCAGCACCTCCAAGTGTATAAGAAGAGGCCAGCACCTCCAAGTGTATAAGAAGAGGCCAGCACCTCCAAGTGTATAAGGAGAGGCCAGCTCCTCCAAGGTGTATAAGGAGAGGCCAGCTCCTCCAAGTGTATAAGGAGAGGCCAGCTCCTCCAAGACGTATAAGGAGAGGCCAGCTCCTCCAAGTGTATAAGGAGAGGCCAGCTCCTCCAAGTGTATAAGGAGAGGCCAGCACCTCCAAGTGTATAAGGAGAGGCCAGCACCTCCAAGTGTATAAGGAGAGGCCAGCACCTCCAAGTGTATAAGGAGAGGCCAGCTCCTCCAAGTGTATAAGGAGAGGCCAGCACCTCCAAGGTGTATAAGGAGAGGCCAGCACCTCCAAGACGTATAAGAAGAGGCCAGCACCTCCAAGTGTATAAGAAGAGGCCAGCACCTCCAAGTGTATAAGGAGAGGCCAGCACCTCCAAGTGTATAAGGAGAGGCCAGCACCTCCAAGACGTATAAGGAGAGGCCAGCATCTCCAAGTGTATAAGGAGAGGCCAGCACCTCCAAGTGTATAAGGAGAGGCCAGCACCTCCAAGTGTATAAGGAGAGGCCAGCACCTCCAAGTGTATAAGGAGAGGCCAGCACCTCCAAGTGTATAAGGAGAGGCCAGCACCTCCAAGTGTATAAGGAGAGGCCAGCACCTCCAAGTGTATAAGGAGAGGCCAGCACCTCCAAGTGTATAAGGAGAGGCCAGCACCTCCAAGTGTATAAGGAGAGGCCAGCACCTCCAAGTGTATAAGGAGAGGCCAGCACCTCCAAGTGTATAAGGAGAGGCCAGCACCTCCAAGTGTATAAGGAGAGGCCAGCACCTCCAAGTGCATAAGGAGAGGCCAGCACCTCCAAGTGTATAAGGAGAGGCCAGCACCTCCAAGTGTATAAGGAGAGGCCAGCACCTCCAAGTGTATAAGGAGAGGCCAGCTCCTCCAAGGTGTATAAGGAGAGGCCAGCTCCTCCAAGTGTATAAGGAGAGGCCAGCTCCTCCAAGTGTATAAGGAGAGGCCAGCTCCTCCAAGTGTATAAGGAGAGGCCAGCACCTCCAAGTGTATAAGGAGAGGCCAGCACCTCCAAGTGTATAAGGAGAGGCCAGCACCTCCAAGTGTATAAGGAGAGGCCAGCTCCTCCAAGTGTATAAGGAGAGGCCAGCACCTCCAAGGTGTATAAGGAGAGGCCAGCACCTCCAAGACGTATAAGAAGAGGCCAGCACCTCCAAGTGTATAAGGAGAGGCCAGCACCTCCAAGTGTATAAGGAGAGGCCAGCACCTCCAAGACGTATAAGGAGAGGCCAGCATCTCCAAGTGTATAAGGAGAGGCCAGCACCTCCAAGTGTATAAGGAGAGGCCAGCACCTCCAAGACGTATAAGGAGAGGCCAGCATCTCCAAGTGTATAAGGAGAGGCCAGCTCCTCCAAGTGTATAAGGAGAGGCCAGCACCTCCAAGGTGTATAAGGAGAGGCCAGCACCTCCAAGACGTATAAGAAGAGGCCAGCACCTCCAAGTGTATAAGGAGAGGCCAGCACCTCCAAGTGTATAAGGAGAGGCCAGCACCTCCAAGACGTATAAGGAGAGGCCAGCATCTCCAAGTGTATAAGGAGAGGCCAGCACCTCCAAGTGTATAAGGAGAGGCCAGCACCTCCAAGACGTATAAGGAGAGGCCAGCACCTCCAAGTGTATAAGGAGAGGCCAGCACCTCCAAGTGTATAAGGAGAGGTCAGCACCTCCAAGACGTATAAGGAGAGGCCAGCACCTCCAAGGTGTATAAGGAGAGGCCAGCACCTCCAAGTGTATAAGGAGAGGCCAGCAACTCCAAGTGTATAAGGAGAGGCCAGCACCTCCAAGTGTATAAGGAGAGGCCAGCACCTCCAAGTGTATAAGGAGAGGCCAGCACCTCCAAGTGTATAAGGAGAGGCCAGCACCTCCAAGTGTATAAGGAGAGGCCAGCACCTCCAAGTGTATAAGGAGAGGCCAGCACCTCCAAGTGTATAAGGAGAGGCCAGCACCTCCAAGTGTATAAGGAGAGGCCAGCACCTCCAAGTGTATAAGGAGAGGCCAGCACCTCCAAGTGTATAAGGAGAGGCCAGCACCTCCAAGTGTATAAGGAGAGGCCAGCACCTCCAAGTGTATAAGGAGAGGCCAGCACCTCCAAGTGTATAAGGAGAGGCCAGCACCTCCAAGTGTATAAGGAGAGGCCAGCTCCTCCAAGTGTATAAGGAGAGGCCAGCACCTCCAAGTGTATAAGGAGAGGCCAGCACCTCCAAGTGTATAAGGAGAGGCCAGCACCTCCAAGTGTATAAGGAGAGGCCAGCACCTCCAAGTGTATAAGGAGAGGCCAGCACCTCCAAGTGTATAAGGAGAGGCCAGCACCTCCAAGTGTATAAGGAGAGGCCAGCACCTCCAAGTGTATAAGGAGAGGCCAGCACCTCCAAGTGTATAAGGAGAGTTGTGGGGTTTTTTTAAACATATTTTATTTGATGTCAGCGAGCACATATCATCAACAAGAGATCTTGTTGTTACATTCCATAAAATGTCTCCGGATCGTACAATGCTTCTGTTACATCATTTTCTTTATCATGGTCACAACAATTTCATCTTCATAGAATTATCTTAACAATAATTTCCTTTAACTTAAAACTAACATATATTTGCTGATTTCAGTTGCTCCTTTGGATGCTCCCGATCTTCAGTGTCCCTGCAGTGTCTTCTGAACAATACCACGGCGTGTGCTCCGATGCTTTACTATTAATTGGGTGATCTCCGTCTGGGTGAAGCTTTGCTCAATAAATGTTCTCCACTTTTGAAGAATCTTTTCGTGGACTTCTCCTTCTGTTTCTCCGAATCCAGTTTGTCGTACATCATTATTGTTTTTAGGGTATCGGCTATTTCTGCATTTCTCAGAGTCTGTCTTATCAGCCAATTCCTAAGTAGGCATTTCTTGACTACACGCAATACTGTGGAGACCCGCGTGTCTGAAACGGTGCCTTCCCCTCCTCCCCCCAGTCCCCAAATGAAAACGCGGCCAGGCCTTGATGGGGTGAAAACAGGTCGGTCACAGTTTATTAATTTCATAGGTAGAGAAGGGGCCTTCAATGTCATTACGAGCTAGTCACCGCAACCTTGTCTGCGACTGACAGGGGAACAGCCAATGAGTGGTTGAGACTTTTGCCCTTCTTCACCTTTTCCGCCACGGAGGATCATGTGTACTGCCTACACAGGACTCCCCCCCCCAAAAAAAATAATAAAAGCTTCCAGGGGGCAGCCGGAGGGAGAGGGGAAATCACTGTCCCCGGGCACTGAATTTAACCCCTGTAGGTGTGGCTGGACCCCCCCTTCCCCTGTGATCCCATTGGTCAGCTGGGCATCCCAATTAGTGGCTCACCTGCTGGGGAGAGGTGGAAAGAAGGGAAATGGGCACCACCATGTTCTCCTTTAGCATTGGCCAGGTGGGCTCCACAGTCAGAGGCACGTTCCTTGATCAGTACTGTGCCTGCCATACTATGTGTATTACACCTGGAATGTGAGCACTTGCTCTGTCAGTTTCCATAGGGGCTTCTATTCTATACAGTGAAAAACAGGCCTGAGGGGTGACGGGTATAACTACTTTCCAAATCCTCAATATGTACGCCCCCGCTTCCTCCCATACCCCCCTCACCTGTGGGCATTCCCATATGCAGTGAAACAGTTTTGCTTTATGGAGTCCGCACTTAAGGAAATGGTCCAGTATATGCCCTGGTGCGCTGCTATGTGGTATATAAAGGCGTATGTTGCGTTGTGTACTAGCTTAAATTGCATCTGCCTCCATTGTTGGTTTATCATTACTTTCTTAACAGATTCCAACCCCCTTAGAATTTTATCATAGATGTCCGGATCGCCCAGAGCAGTCTCCCAGGGTTTATATATTGGCTCTTTCCAGGGGCCCTGTACTTGGCCTCTCAATCGCTGGTTTATGATGGAAAGGGATTCATGTCCCGCTCCCTGACAAACAATACATCAGAACTCCCGTCCTCTCAGCCTTCCCAACCTCTCTTACCACTGATGTGTAATGTCTTGATATTTGTAGATATTATAGGTAATGGTGATTTTCCAAATTAAATTTTCCCGATCCCTCCGCCCAGCTCAGCACTCTCCTCTCCTTTGTTTTCAGTAAATCACCCAACCTCCGTACCCCCTCTGCTTCCATCCTTGAAATTATTTGTTTTGAGACCCTTGACTAAATCCAGTCTTTTATATGTCTGGCCGCTAAGTTGTACAATCTAATCATGGGCATTTGTACCCTCCGTCTTTTTTCTGTAGACACAGCTTTGAGTAGGATACTCTTCGTCTCTTTCCCTGCCATAAAAATATCACAAACGCTTTCTACAACTTGTTGATATCGGTGTTTCATCAGTAAGGGGATAGTTTGTAGAGGATAGAGCAAGCGGGAGACGCTGATCATCTTTATCAGATGTGCTCTGCCGCACAGGGACAGGGACAGACTTCTCCACCGGTCTAGCTCTTTAGCTATTTTATCCATTAGGCGTGGATAGTTCAGTCTATATAAATGACATTGAGTCTCTGCCTATTTTAATTCCTAAATAAGTGATGTAATGGGGGGCTATGGCTACTTCTATCCCTCACCTTGCCTATTTCCCAGGGGCGGGTCACATATAGAATCTGACTGTTACTGATATTTATCCTGTAGCCTGAGAAGGAGCCAGAGTCCGGCAGTTTGTCTATTACCTTCTTCAGATGCTTGTCTGGGTCTGACATAAATAAAAGCAGATCGTCTGCAGAGTAGGTTAGTTTTATCTCACTATTCCCACCTTGATTCCTGAGAAATCAGAAGATTTTATTAAGTATTGGGCTAATGGTTCAAGGGCCAAGTCAAACAGAAGAAGGTACAGGGGGCACCCGGCCTAGACCCTTCTGGAGCTGAAAAGATTGTGACAGAAAGCCCATTGTGGAAACTCTAGCTTCAGGCGTAGCGTAAAGTGCCTCCATATAGTTCCGAAAAGTACCCATTATGCCAAATGTATCCAATACTAGCCCTAACCAATGCCAATTTACATTGTCAACGGAAACAACGCAGGGTTCCCCTTTATCAGGCCCGGTCTTTTTGTTCCATCTTGTACCGCCAACACTGTGCGAATGTTGAATACTGCTGACCTATTTCTAACGAACCCCACTTGATGTGGTCCCACTATCGATGGGAGGACCAATGCTAGCCGTCTGCCAGGATTGTAGAGATTATTTTAATGTCTTGATTTATCAGCGATATGGGCCTGTATGATGAAGGGTCCGAGGGGTCTTTTCCTTGTTTGTGTATTACCTTTATATACGCAATACGGCCAGACTGTAGTAGAATTTTATTTTGGAGGGTGTAGTTGAAAACGTTTACTAAAGTGGGCATAACATCGTCCTGTAGCATTTTATACAATTCCCGTCATTCCATCGGGGCCTGGGGCCTTGTTATTTTTAAGTTTTTCACAACTGTTCTCACTTCCTCCTCGTTTATTGGGGCATTTAACATATGTCATTGACTTTCTTCAGGTCATTGTGACTAGCCCCAGATGGGTCCCTCAAATGAGTTATAGATGTTAAAGGAGGAGAGGTGTGTTTAATGTATCATTCAACACAAAATGCTAGTAGTACAGCATTGTATTTGGCAAGCCCACTAGCAACGTATTCATGTGGGTGATCTGGATGCCACAAGCCAGGCTGTGAACCCCTAAATATTGTGAAAACAGATCTAGATTCCCTACCTAATCCACAATCTCTCCCTCCCTGCTGTGACCATGTTCAGTGGTTTCAGCTCTTAAAAAAGCTATTGTATTCTGGATGGTACAATGGAGGTAGTGACACACGCTGCTTTAAACTCTGTCCCTGATCAAAAATCTGTCCCTCCCTACACTAACCTATTCACTGCAAGTATCCCTGAAAAGGGCTTTTTGTGTTATTAAAAGGCCTAACACTCTCCCTAGCAGCTGATTGCTCTATCCCTATACTGATATAATGCTAGCATTGGATGCAATGGCTGGTTCAGGCCTTGTTACAGGGTCCATGTTGGAAAGTGCTGTAATTTGGGAGACAATAAAGGCGCAATAGGGTTTTACCCGGTTTACAGAGTGAAAGAGGATAAAAACAGTGCACTCACCTGGCCGGGTTGTGCCAGTCACAACCCCTTTGTTAGCATGGATGAGCGTTTAGGTGGTTCTGCAGCGGCCCCGTTATAGAGCAGATTTTGAATATGAAGGACTGGAGAAAACGGGTTTAATGCCGCGCTAAAAACCACGAGCATGTGCAAGTCAAATTATTCTCTTTATTTGGATCATTCCTACGCGTTTCAGAGGCTCATCTGCCTCCTTCCTCAGGGAAAAAGATTCTTTTTCCCTGAGGAAGGAGGCAGATGAGCCTCTGAAACGCGTAGGAATGATCCAAATAAAGAGAATAATTTGACTTACACATGCTCGTGGTTTTTAGCGCGGCATTAAACCCGTTTTCTCCAGTCCTTCATATTCAAAAAGGGTCCATGTTGGGGCATTGGACTATTTGTAGTCTGTGCCAATTGTTGCCATTTTTCCTATTGCCTTACCTTAATTTTTGTAAATGTGGAGACTCCAAGTAGGGTCTCCAAGTTGTCTTTTGTCTGAAGTGCTAGGGTTCCGGAATCAAGAGGCATACGCCTGTCTGACATCTTGCGGTCTCTGGTGAAGGTAGAAATGTTGGTTCAGGCCTTCTTACAGTGCCAGTCCCACGCATCCATGTTGTTGTGTTACTGCAAAGATGGGAAACAGGATGGGGAATTTTATTACAAGAAGGGGATCAAAATGGAGACATTACAACAAAAAGAGGACCAGGATGGGGACATTACCACCAGAAGGGGATCAGGATGGGGACATTACCACCAGAAGGGGATCAGGATGGGGACATTACCACCAGAAGGGCATCAGGATGGGGACATTACCACCAGAAGGGCATCAGGATGGGGACATTACCACCAGAAGGGGATCAGGATGGGGACATTACCACCAGAAGGGGATCAGGATGGGGACATTACCACCAGAAGGGGATCAGGATGGGGACATTACCACCAGAAGGGGATCAGGATGGGGACATTACCACCAGAAGGGGATCAGGATGGGGACATTACCACCAGAAGGGGATCAGGATGGGGACATTACCACCAGAAGGGGATCAGGATGGGGACATTACCACCAGAAGGGGATCAGGATGGGGACATTACCACCAGAAGGGGATCAGGATGGGAACATTACCACCAGAAGGGGATCAGGATGGGGACATTACCACCAGAAGGGGATCAGGATGGGGACATTACCACCAGAAGGGGATCAGGATGGGAACATTACCACCAGAAGGGGATCAGGATGGGGACATTACCACCAGAAGGGGATCAGGATGGGGACATTACCACCAGAAGGGGATCAGGATGGGAACATTACCACCAGAAGGGGATCAGGATGGGGACATTACCACCAGAAGGGGATCAGGATGGGGACATTACCACCAGAAGGGGATCAGGATGGGGACATTACCACCAGAAGGGGATCAGGATGGGGACATTACCACCAGAAGGGGATCAGGATGGGGACATTACCACCAGAAGGGGATCAGGATGGGAACATTACTACCAGAAGGGGACCTTACTACTATAAGGGGAGCAGGATGAGGACTTTACTACAAGAAGGGACCAGGATGGGGAACATTACTACAGGATGGGGAACATTACTACAGGATGGGGATCAATATTACAGGATAGAGGAAATTATTACAAGATGGAGGACATTATTACAATATTAATATAATAATAAAATATTTTGCCACTAAAAAAATTGTTTTTTGTAAGAAAACTACAGTAAAAAGTAAGTCCTGTACCATAACCCATGTGTTACACAATTATAAAGAGTCTAAATAATTTTAAAAATGCCAACGAGAAGAAATTATGATTAAAAAGTCATTAAAAAAAAAAAACCAAATGGTATCACTAAAACTGGAATTTTGTCCTGCAAAGAACATGGTTTGCCATAGTCAAATGTTTTTTGTGCAGCCATTTACGGGAGTGAATTTGAGACCCTGCTCTTTCCATGCTGTTGCCATCCCTTCCCGCTGCTGTCATCCCTTCCCACTGCTGCCATCCCTTCCCGCTGCTGCCATCCCTTCCCGCTGCTGCCATCCCTTCCCACTGCTGCCATCCCTTCCCGCCGCCGTCATCCCTCCGTGCCGCTGTTATTTTTGTCTCAGCAGAGTGGAGCCCACGTCTGCTCCCGTATCCCCGGACTGTTGGTATAAGCAGCTGGTCTGGTTGCAGTTCCTGCGGGTTGTGGACCCCCCAGACCCCTCGTTCCCTCACCTCCGCTTGTGTGGTATGTTTTAGACTCCTGCTCTTAATACACTTTTATCAATGTAGTAATATGGCCAGATCCCAGTAATAATGGGGCCATGCTCCTCTCCATGAGATTCGACCTCGCAATATGTCTGCCAATAATAAATCGCACCCCGTCTGTTTCATCTCCATAGAACTTGTTTCCTGACAGAGGCTTCCAGGTGACGGGAGCGAGCTGTGAGCAGCGTGGCCCTCCAAGGGTTAATACTGGGCCCCTGGTAAGAGCGGACCTGACTTTGGTGGTTGCACCTTCGCCTCTCCGCCCAGAGCTCAGCTCCTCATCAGTCTGGTGGAGTTTGTGTCCTTTCCCCTGACAGGCCGGAGACTTAACACCCGGCCCCATTAGATAATTGCCGTCTCTCAGCCCATTCTCCTTTCTTCATAAAGGAGCTGAATGAGCAGGTCTACGAGGAGGGGTCCTGTGCAAGGTGACGAGGAGCGCTCCATCCTCTCTCCACAAGGCCATTGATTTGAATTGAGCCATTGTGGCCTAATCAATGCTTTATTGGATTACTGGCTGCGCCTCTCAGAGATGTGGGACTAGGACAATAGGCGGCTTCCATCCGGAGAAACTTTCTGCTGTTCCCCAGAGGACTGTGCGCCCAACTTCGCACCTCAGCTGCCTTCTGGATGGTCAGAGATGTGCCAAGCTGCTCAGAGCCTCATATCCGGACTTAAAAAGTGGAGGACAGGAATTGGAGGCAGCTACAGTCCCCGGGACCATTCCAGAGAGGCTTCCATGAGCCGCTGATCTTCTCCCGAACCGCACATTCCAACAAAAGAGGATAATTTTGTGGCATCGGAGGACTGGAGGGCAGGGATAAAAACCTGGCACGGGGCTGACACCCTGCAATGAAGACTCGTCTGACCACTGATGGATGATCGCAACCTCATCCCCTCTGCTCCGCCACTGGCATAACGCATCTCCTCTGCTTCATCACTGGGATCCCTCATCCCCTCTGCTCAGTTGCTTGGACACCTCATCCCTTCTTGTCGGTTCCTGGGACCCTTCGTCTCCTCTACTCGGTTGCTGGAACCCCTCATCCCCCCCCCTGCTCGGGCATTAGTACCCCTCATCATCTCTGCATGGTCTCTGGGACCCCTCATCCCTTCTACTCAGTTGCTGGGACCCCTGAATCCCCTCTGCTCGGTCACTGGTAATGCTCGTCTCCTCTGAAGGTCTCTGGGACCCCTTATCCCCTCTACTTGGTCATTGGGACCCCTCTCAGTCACTTGGACCTCTCATTCCCCCTTCTTGGTCACTGGGACCCTTGGCTCCTCTCCGTCACTAGGACCCCTCTCTGCGGCTCAGTGACTGGAGTCTCTGATGACCTTTGTCTAATACTGGGGACCTTCATCCCCTGAGGTCCTTCATTCTCTTCCAAGTCACTGGGGCCCTTGTATCCTTTCCTCGGTCCCTTCATCTCCTCTGTAAAGCGGCTCTCCTCAAACTCTTCTTAGTGACAGGGTCCCCCATCAATGATTGAGGTCCCTGCATTTATTTTCCTGTCATTGGGGTCTCTCTCCTTAGTCAATATTATCCTCTCAACCCTCCCCTTTATAATTAGAGCCCATCACCCCTCATCAGTGAGTGTGGCCCTCCATCCTCTTGTGCCAGTGATTTGGGCCCCTCATCTCCCTTCCTTAATAATTAGGGCCCCTCATCATCTCTTGTCATTGATTGGGGCCACTTGACATCTCCTCCATCTGCAGATGGTCTGGTGCATTGATGAGGAGACCTCAGTGTGGAGGCTGCAGACTCCTCGCACTTGGCGCATCCTCCAGCTCATGTAGCGCAGTCAGCTCGTGTGCTCAGTGCTGGACGCGTTCAGGAAGCAGCAGCACTGCGCCCGATTAGCGCCCTATCACCAATCTATGTTTGAGAAGGTGCGCAGCATGGACCTGAGGGAGGAGAACATCCGCGGTTCAAAGCCCGGGCACAAGGAGGGCAAGGACCCCAGGGACTCTCAACCGGGCATCCCCAGCCCATATCTGAAGGAGCAACCGCAGGGCACCTATCCCCTGGCCCCGGGGACTGCGGACCCCTGCACCAAGAGCAAGAGCACAGACCCGGACTACTGCAGGAGGATCCTGGTGCGAGGTAACCCCCAATGTACCCCCGTGTGTACCATATACACGTGTACCCACATGTACAACCCTATATAATGCTACAAGTGCCTCTGTAGTGATATCTGTCCCATATAAACTTTGTTGTTTACACCATCCTCATATATAATATATATATATACACTCCTGCACAACCCTGTGTACAGCTGCATACACCCGATATATTAACCCTTATACACAGTACATGCCTCTATAGATCTTTATACACCTCTATATACGAACCTTTCTATACTACCATAGCCAGTTCTATACACCTCTGTATATCCCTATATACCCCTCAATGCCCTCTCTATATAGTATCCCTTCTATACAGGCAATATACGCACTTACAGAATGTTTTATACTTCTGTAACCCTCCATACACAAATCAGTATACCAGTGCCCATATACACACCTCCATATACTCACCCTGTATATTAACCCTCCACACACAAATCAGTATACCAGCGCCTATATACACACCTCCATATACTCACCCTGTATATTAACCCTTTATACACAAATCAGTATACCAGCGCCTATATACACACCTCCATATACTCACCCTGTATATTAACCCTCCATACACAAATCAGTATACCAGTGCCCATATACACACCTCCATATACTCACCCTGTATATTAACCCTTATACACAGTACATGCCTCTATAGATCTTTATACACCTCTATATACGAACCTTTCTATACTACCATAGCCAGTTCTATACACCTCTGTATATCCCTATATACCCCTCAATGCCCTCTCTATATAGTATCCCTTCTATACAGGCAATATACGCACTTACAGAATGTTTTATACTTCTGTAACCCTCCATACACAAATCAGTATACCAGTGCCCATATACACACCTCCATATACTCACCCTGTATATTAACCCTCCACACACAAATCAGTATACCAGCGCCTATATACACACCTCCATATACTCACCCTGTATATTAACCCTTTATACACAAATCAGTATACCAGCGCCTATATACACACCTCCATATACTCACCCTGTATATTAACCCTCCATACACAAATCAGTATACCAGCGCCTATATACACACCTCCATATACTCACCCTGTATATTAACCCTCCACACACAAATCAGTATACCAGCGCCTATATACACACCTCCATATACTCACCCTGTATATTAACCCTCCATACACAAATCAGTATACCAGCGCCTATATACACACCTCCATATACTCACCCTGTATATTAACCCTCCATACACAAATCAGTATACCAGTGCCCATATACACACCTCCATATACTCACCCTGTATATTAACCCTCCACACACAAATCAGTATACCAGCGCCTATATACACACCTCCATATACTCACCCTGTATATTAACCCTCCATACACAAATCAGCATACCAGCGCCTATATACACACCTCCATATACTCACCCTGTATATTAACCCTTTATACACAAATCAGTATACCAGCGCCTATATACACACCTCCATATACTCACCCTGTATATTAACCCTCCATACACAAATCAGTATACCAGTGCCCATATACACACCTCCATATACTCACCCTGTATATTAACCCTCCACACACAAATCAGTATACCAGCGCCTATATACACACCTCCATATACTCACCCTGTATATTAACCCTCCATACACAAATCAGCATACCAGCGCCTATATACACACACCTCCATATACTCACCCTGTATATTAACCCTCCACACACAAATCAGTATACCAGCGCCTATATACACACCTCCATATACTCACCCTGTATATTAACCCTCCATACACAAATCAGTATACCAGCGCCTATATACACACCTCCATATACTCACCCTGTATATTAACCCTCCATACACAAATCAGCATACCAGCGCCTATATACACACCTCCATATACTCACCCTGTATATTAACCCTCCATACACAAATCAGTATACCAGCGCCTATATACACCTCCATATACTCACCCTGTATATTAACCCTCCATACACAAATCAGTATACCAGCGCCTATATACACACCTCCATATACTCACCCTGTATATTAACCCTCCATACACAAATCAGTATACCAGCGCCTATATACACACCTCCATATACTCACCCTGTATATTAACCCTCCATACACAAATCAGTATACCAGCGCCTATATACACACCTCCATATACTCACCATGTATATTAACCCTTCATACACAAATCAGTATACCAGTGCCCATATACACACCTCCATATACTCACCCTGTATATTAACCCTCCATACACAAATCAGCATACCAGCGCCTATATACACACCTCCATATACTCACCCTGTATATTAACCCTCCATACACAAATCAGTATACCAGCGCCTATATACACACCTCCATATACTCACCCTGTATATTAACCCTCCACACACAAATCAGTATACCAGCGCCTATATACACACCTCCATATACTCACCCTGTATATTAACCCTCCATGCACAAATCAGCATACCAGCGCCTATATACACACCTCCATATACTCACCCTGTATATTAACCCTTCATACACAAATCAGCATACCAGCGCCTATATACACATCTCCGTATACACACCCTGTATATTAACCCTCCATACACAAATCAGCATACCAGCGCCTATATACACACCTCCGTATACTCACCCTGTATATTAACCCTCCATACACAAATCAGTATACCAGCGCCTATATACACACCTCCGTATACTCACCATGTATATTAACCCTTCATACACAAATCAGCATACCAGCGCCTATATACACACCTCCATATACTCACCCTGTATATTAACACTCCATACACAAATCAGTATACCAGCGCCTATATACACACCCTGTATATTAACCCTTTATACACAAATCAGTATACCAGCGCCTATATACACACCTCCATATACTCACCCTGTATATTAACCCTTTATACACAAATCAGCATACCAGCGCCTATATACACACCTCCGTATACTCACCCTGTATATTAACCCTTTATACACAAATCAGCATACCAGCGCCTATATACACACCTCCATATACTCACCCTGTATATTAACACTCCATACACAAATCAGTATACCAGCGCCTATATACACACCTCCATATACTCACCCTGTATATTAACCCTTCATACACAAATCAGCATACCAGCGCCTATATACACACCTCCATATACTCACCCTGTATATTAACACTCCATACACAAATCAGTATACCAGCGCCTATATACACACCTCCATATACTCACCCTGTATATTAACCCTCCATACACAAATCAGCATACCAGCGCCTATATACACACCTCCGTATACTCACCCTGTATATTAACCCTTTATACACAAATCAGCATACCAGCGCCTATATACACACCTCCGTATACTCACCCTGTATATTAACCCTTTATACACAAATCAGCATACCAGCGCCTATATACACACCTCCATATACTCACCCTGTATATTAACACTCCATACACAAATCAGTATACCAGCGCCTATATACACACCTCCATATACTCACCCTGTATATTAACCCTTCATACACAAATCAGCATACCAGCGCCTATATACACACCTCCATATACTCACCCTGTATATTAACCCTCCATACACAAATCAGCATACCAGCGCCTATATACACACCTCCGTATACTCACCCTGTATATTAACCCTTTATACACAAATCAGCATACCAGCGCCTATATACACACCTCCATATACTCACCCTGTATATTAACACTCCATACACAAATCAGCATACCAGCGCCTATATACACACCTCCATATACTCACCCTGTATATTAACCCTCCATACACAAATCAGCATACCAGCGCCTATATACACACCTCCATATACTCACCCTGTATATTAACCCTTTATACACAAATCAGCATACCAGCGCCTATATACACACCTCCGTATACTCACCCTGTATATTAACCCTCCATACACAAATCAGTATACCAGCGCCTATATACACACCTCCATATACTCACCCTGTATATTAACCCTCCATACACAAATCAGCATACCAGCGCCTATATACACACCTCCATATACTCACCCTGTATATTAACCCTTCATACACAAATCAGTATACCAGCGCCTATATACACACCTCCATATACTCACCCTGTATATTAACCCTTTATACACAAATCAGCATACCAGCGCCTATATACACACCTCCGTATACTCACCCTGTATATTAACCCTTTATACACAAATCAGCATACCAGCGCCTATATACACACCTCCATATACTCACCCTGTATATTAACCCTTTATACACAAATCAGCATACCAGCGCCTATATACACACCTCCATATACTCACCCTGTATATTAACACTCCATACACAAATCAGTATACCAGCGCCTATATACACACCTCCATATACTCACCCTGTATATTAACCCTCCATACACAAATCAGTATACCAGCGCCTATATACACACCTCCATATACTCACCCTGTATATTAACACTCCATACACAAATCAGTATACCAGCGCCTATATACACACCTCCATATACTCACCCTGTATATTAACCCTTTATACACAAATCAGCATACCAGCGCCTATATACACACCTCCATATACTCACCCTGTATATTAACCCTCCATACACAAATCAGTATACCAGCGCCTATATACACACCTCCATATACTCACCCTGTATATTAACCCTCCATACACAAATCAGCATACCAGCGCCTATATACACACCTCCATATACTCACCCTGTATATTAACCCTTCATACACAAATCAGCATACCAGCGCCTATATACACACCTCCGTATACTCACCCTGTATATTAACCCTCCATACACAAATCAGCATACCAGCGCCTATATACACACCTCCATATACTCACCCTGTATATTAACCCTCCATACACAAATCAGTATACCAGCGCCTATATACACACCTCCATATACTCACCCTGTATATTAACCCTCCATACACAAATCAGCATACCAGCGCCTATATACACACCTCCATATACTCACCCTGTATATTAACCCTTCATACACAAATCAGCATACCAGCGCCTATATACACACCTCCATATACTCACCCTGTATATTAACCCTTCATACACAAATCAGCATACCAGCGCCTATATACACACCTCCATATACTCACCCTGTATATTAACCCTTCATACACAAATCAGCATACCAGCGCCTATATACACACCTCCATATACTCACCCTGTATATTAACCCTTCATACACAAATCAGTATAGTGGTACCTATATACAGACCTCTATATACTCACGCTACATATTAACTCACTATCATGCGCCTGCTCCAGATTAACCCTTCATGCATACCTCCGTATACCTGTTGCTATACAGAGCTTGTCACATGCACGGTTATATCCACCTCCATATACCGGCACCTTCGTAGCGCCGCTCTGTATATACAGAACGTCAGTAACCGTTTAGACTCCAGTCTGAATTTCAGGCAGAGACTAAACCCCTGCACAGTCAAACTATGTAATAAGTGCGATATAAGACAAATGTAACCGGAGGAAGAGGTAGAGGAGGAAGAGGTAGAGGAGGAAGAGGTAGAGGTAGAGGAGGAGGAGGAGGAGGAGGAGGAGGCCGCCGGACCGGACCGATGGAACAACAAAATACTTTACTAGAAACCACAGATCAATGCCCCGTACAGACCTCTAAAATCAAGAACAGCGACATTCATTATGTGATCACTTACACCAAGCCCAGAAAAGCAGGCGAGGAGCCCACAAAGTGTGCACATGGCCCCGAATATAGGCAAAGCCGCGCGCAAAACACGCACCAAGGGGTGCAAAGGGTTAAAGGGCAAATCTGAGTGTAATAATAAAGTGCAAATGTGTGATAGATACACAAAGCTCAGACTATACGAGCCGGGGACTTCAGCAGCAGCGCATGCCGCTCTGCGCTCAGCCTCCTCCACAGTGGCTCTGCGCTCAGCCTCCTCCACAGCCGCTCTGCGCTCAGCCTCCTCCACAGTGGCTCTGCGCTCAGCCTCCTCCACAGTGGCTCTGCGCTCAGCCTCCTCCACAGCGGCTCTGCGCTCAGCCTCCTCCACAGTGGCTCTGCGCTCAGCCTCCTCCACAGCCGCTCTGCGCTCAGCCTCCTCCACACGGCCACCTCTGCGCTCAGCCTCCTCCACAGCCGCTCTGCGCTTAGCCTCCTCCACAGCCGCTCTGCGCTCAGCCTCCTCCACAGCCGCTCTGCGCTCAGCCTCCTCCACAGCCGCTCTGCGCTCAGCCTCCTCCACAGCCGCTCTGCGCTCAGCCTCCTCCACAGCGGCTCAGCCTCCTCTACAGCGGCTCAGCCTCCTCTACAGCGGCTCTGCGCTCAGCCTCCTCTACAGTGGCTCAGCCTCCTCTACAGCGGCTCTGCGCACAGCCTCCTCCACAGCCGCTCTGCGCTCAGCCTCCTCCACAGCCGCTCTGCGCTCAGCCTCCTCTACAGCGGCTCAGCCTCCTCTACAGCGGCTCTGCGCTCAGCCTCCTCTACAGTGGCTCAGCCTCCTCTACAGCGGCTCTGCGCACAGCCTCCTCCACAGCCGCTCTGCGCTCAGCCTCCTCCACAGCCGCTCTGCGCTCAGCCTCCTCTACAGCGGCTCAGCCTCCTCTACAGCGGCTCTGCGCTCAGCCTCCTCTACAGCGGCTCAGCCTCCTCTACAGCCGCTCTGCGCTCAGCCTCCTCCACAGCCGCTCTGCGCTCAGCCTCCTCTACACGGCCACCTCTGCATCCCATAATATAGGGTTTATATCATCAGTCCAGATTATCCACTTTATATAATACACAGCTATTGACGACACCATAGATGTATAGTGTTATCACACAGAGATGTATAGTGTTATCACACACACAGATGTATAGTGTTATCACACACAGATGTATAGTGTTATCACACACACAGATGTATAGTGTTATCACACACACAGATGTATAGTGTTATCACACACACAGATGTATAGTGTTATCACACACACAGATGTATAGTGTTATCACACACACAGATGTATAGTGTTATCACACACAGATGTATAGTGTTATCACACACAGATGTATAGTGTTATCACACACAGATGTATAGTGTTATCACACACAGATGTATAGTGTTATCACACACACAGATGTATAGTGTTATCACACACAGATGTATAGTGTTATCACACACAGATGTATAGTGTTATCACACACACAGATGTATAGTGTTATCACACACACAGATGTATAGTGTTATCACACAGATGTATAGTGTTATCACACAGAGATGTATAGTGTTATCACACAGAGATGTATAGTGTTATCACACACACAGATGTATAGTGTTATCACACACACAG
Source organism: Anomaloglossus baeobatrachus (assembly GCF_048569485.1). Classification (NCBI taxonomy): domain Eukaryota; kingdom Metazoa; phylum Chordata; class Amphibia; order Anura; family Aromobatidae; genus Anomaloglossus; species Anomaloglossus baeobatrachus. The sequence goes on from NC_134357.1 coordinate 3,138,489, forward strand.
ATGTATAGTGTTATCACACAGATGTATAGTGTTATCACACAGAGATGTATAGTGTTATCACACACAGATGTATAGTGTTATCACACACAGATGTATAGTGTTATCACACAGAGATGTATAGTGTTATCACACAGAGATGTATAGTGTTATCACACACAGATGTATAGTGTTATCACACACAGATGTATAGTGTTATCACACACAGATGTATAGTGTTATCACACACAGATGTATAGTGTTATCACACACAGATGTATAGTGTTATCACACACAGATGTATAGTGTTATCACACACACACATGTATAGTGTTATCACACACAGATGTATAGTGTTATCACACACACAGATGTATAGTGTTATCACACACACAGATGTATAGTGTTATCACACACACAGATGTATAGTGTTATCACACACACACATGTATAGTGTTATCACACACACAGATGTATAGTGTTATCACACCATGCCATCCCTCTGCCCTGTGTGTGTATAATGGTGTTTCTTCAGATATTTCGGCACACCGTGCCTGATGGAGACCTGAGATGTCTGGACGCTGCTATGTAACATCACTTTATTTTATTTTAGTCGCCATTAAAAGGTATCACAAGATTATAATCCTGTTCCTCTCACTGAGGACACTCAGTAATTACACACAGATTATAATCCTGTTCCTCTCACCGAGAACCCTCAGTAATGACACACAGATTATAATCCTGTTCCTCTCACTGAGGACACTCAGTAATTACACACAGATTATAATCCTGTTCCTCTCACTGAGGACACTCAGTAATTACACACAGATTATAATCCTGTTCCTCTCACTGAGAACACTCAGTAATTACACACAGATTATAATCCTGTTCCTCTCACTGAGAACCCTCAGTAATGACACACAGATTATAATCCTGTTCCTCTCACTGAGAACCCTCAGTAATGACACACAGATTATAATCCTGTTCCTCTCACTGAGAACCCTCAGTAATGACACACAGATTATAATCCTGTTCCTCTCACTGAGAACCCTCAGTAATGACACACAGATTATAATCCTGTTCCTCTCACTGAGAACACTCAGTAATTACACACAGATTATAATCCTGTTCCTCTCACTGAGAACCCTCAGTAATGACACACAGATTATAATCCTGTTCCTCTCACTGAGAACACTCAGTAATGACACACAGATTATAATCCTGTTCCTCTCACTGAGAACCCTCAGTAATGACACACAGATTATAATCCTGTTCCTCTCACTGAGAACACTCAGTAATGACACACAGATTATACTCCTGTTCCTCTCACTGAGAACCCTCAGTAATGACACACAGATTATAATCCTGTTCCTCTCACTGAGAACACTCAGTAATTACACACAGATTATAATCCTGTTCCTCTCACTGAGAACCCTCAGTAATGACACACAGATTATAATCCTGTTCCTCTCACTGAGAACACTCAGTAATGACACACAGATTATAATCCTGTTCCTCTCACTGAGAACACTTAGTAATGACACACAGATTATAATCCTGTTCCTCTCACTGAGAACACTCAGTAATGACACACAGATTATACTCCTGTTCCTCTCACTGAGGACACTCAATAATGACACACAGATTATAATCCCGTTCCTCTCACTGAGGACACTCAATAATGACACAGATTATACTCCTGTTCCTCTCACTGAGGACACTCAATAATGACACAGATTATAATCCCGTTCCTCTCACTGAGGACACTCAATAATGACACACAGATTATACTCCTGTTCCTCTCACTGAGGACACTCAATAATGACACACAGATTATAATCCTGTTCCTCTCACTGAGAACACTCAGTAATGACACACAGATTATAATCCTGTTCCTCTCACTGAGAACACTCAATAATGACACACAGATTATAATCCTGTTCCTCTCACTGAGGACACTAAGTAATTACACACAGATTATAATCCTGTTCCTCTAACTGAGAACACTCAGTAATGACACACAGATTATAATCCTGTTCCTCTCACTGAGGACACTCAATAATGACACACAGATTATAATCCCGTTCCTCTCACTGAGGACACTCAATAATGACACACAGATTATAATCCCGTTCCTCTCACTGAGGACACTCAATAATGACACACAGATTATAATCCTGTTCCTCTCACTGAGAACACTCAGTAATGACACACAGATTATAATCCTGTTCCTCTCACCGAGAACACTCAGTAATGACACACAGATTATAATCCTGTTCCTCTCACCGAGAACACTCAGTAATGACACACAGATTATAATCCCGTTCCTCTCACTGAGGACACTCAATAATGACACACAGATTATAATCCTGTTCCTCTCACTGAGAACACTCAGTAATGACACACAGATTATAATCCTGTTCCTCTCACCGAGAACACTCAGTAATGACACACAGATTTGCACTTTATTCCTCTGGACAGTGGTGCATGTTTTGTAATCCATTATATAATATATACACATATATATCTCTATATATATCTATACGGACGTCATACTCTGGCTTTATATAAACCTTATATACAAACCGCTATACACACATTTTCACACATTCGCTCTATATATTGACCCCTATACACACCCCTTCGTATGTGCCCTCTATATTCACTCTTCCTCCGCACACGTATCCCATGGACACTTTTCATACGTTTGGATTGTAGATTATCCAATATATACATAACCTACTCTGTACATGAAGCTTAACTCCATACACTTACCCTATATACACTGTGTACATACCTCCGCGCCCCTTACATGACCATTTACTTGCCCCACAACTTGGCACTAAAATCTTCAGTGTTCTCCAAGTCTCCCAGCATGGCCTTACCTCATCCTTACCACCTCCATATCTTCACCCCTGCGCGCTCACCTCCATATCTTCACCCCTGCGCGCTCACCTCCATATCTTCACCCCTGCGCGCTCACCTCCATATCTTCACCCCTGCGCGCTCACCTCCATATCTTCACCCCTGCGCGCTCACCTCCGTATCTTCACCCCTGCGCGCTCACCTCCGTATCTTCACCCCCTGCGCGCTCACCTCCGTATCTTCACCCCCTGCGCGCTCACCTCCGTATCTTCACCCCCTGCGCGCTCACCTCCGTATCTTCACCCCCTGCGCGCTCACCTCCGTATCTTCACCCCTGCGCGCTCACCTCCATATCTTCACCCCTGCGCGCTCACCTCCATATCTTCACCCCTGCGCGCTCACCTCCATATCTTCACCCCTGCGCGCTCACCTCCGTATCTTCACCCCCTGCGCGTTCACCTCCATATCTTCACCCCTGCGCGCTCACCTCCATATCTTCACCCCTGCGCGCTCACCTCCATATCTTCACCCCTGCGCGCTCACCTCCGTATCTTCACCCCTGCGCGCTCACCTCCGTATCTTCACCCCCTGCGCGCTCACCTCCATATCTTCACCCCTGCGCGCTCACCTCCGTATCGTCACCCCTATGTATAAGCCATGTACCTCACACACTGGTCAGCTGTAGTAATCCTTAGCGCCCGGTTGCACCCATCACAGCCACCGACCTGCGACATTCCAGTTCTGTCTGCGCTTCTCTCCAGCTGATAATTAGCACCAATTAATGACTAAAGTAGCAATTATAGCAAAGAAACAAGTTGATAATCTCATTACACCGGTATAACGCACATTCCGATCACACCCATATATAACACACGGACATGAAACCCGCAAATACAACCCGTCTCCGTATCTGCGGTCACCTCCTGGGAATCCTCTGTCCGAGGTTTAATGACTTTATTATGAACTTTTATAATCATCCCCAATCTTCCATATTATATATTGTCACATTATATACGGAATACCCCTGTATTACTAGCACTGGTATATTACACAGTATCACACTATATACTGACTATTACTAGCACTGGTATATTACACAGTATCACACTATATACTGACTATTACTATATTACTAGTATATTACACAGTATCACACTATATACTGACTATTACTATATTACTAGTATATTACACAGTATCACACTATATACTGACTATTACTATATTACTAGTATATTACACAGTATCACACTATATACTGACTATTACTATATTACTAGTATATTACACAGTATCACACTATATACTGACTATTACTAGCACTGGTATATTACACAGTATCACACTATATACTGACTATTACTATATTACTAGTATATTACACAGTATCACACTATATACTGACTATTACTATATTACTAGTATATTACACAGTATCACACTATATACTGACTATTACTATATTACTAGTATATTACACAGTATCACACTATATACTGACTATTACTATCACTGGTATATTACACAGTATCACACTATATACTGACTATTACTATATTACTAGTATATTACACAGTATCACACTATATACTGACTATTACTATATTACTAGTATATTACACAGTATCACACTATATACTGACTATTACTATATTACTAGTATATTACACAGTATCACACTATATACTGACTATTACTATATTACTAGTATATTACACAGTATCACACTATATACTGACTATTACTATATTACTAGAATATTACACAGTATCACACTATATACTGACTATTACTATATTACTAGTATATTACACAGTATCACACTATATACTGACTATTACTATATTACTAGAATATTATACAGTATCACACTATATACTGACTATTACTATATTACTAGAATATTACACAGTATCACACTATATACTGACTATTACTATATTACTAGAATATTACACAGTATCACACTATATACTGACTATTACTATATTACTACAATATTACACAGTATCACACTATATACTGACTATTACTATATTACTAGTATATTACACAGTATCACACTATATACTGACTATTACTATATTACTAGTATATTACACAGTATCACACTCTATACTGACTTACTATATTACTAGTATATTACACAGTATCACACTATATACTGACTATTACTATATTACTAGTATATTACACAGTATCACACTATATACTGACTATTACTATATTACTAGTATATTACACAGTATCACACTATATACTGACTTACTATATTACTAGTATATTACACAGTATCACACTATATACTGACTATTACTATATTACTAGTATATTACACAGTATCACACTATATACTGACTATTACTATATTACTAGTATATTACACAGTATCACACTATATACTGACTATTACTATATTACTAGTATATTACACAGTATCACACTATATACTGACTATTACTATATTACTAGTATATTACACAGTATCACACTATATACTGACTATTACTATATTACTAGTATATTACACAGTATCACACTATATACTGACTATTACTATATTACTAGTATATTACACAGTATCACACTATATACTGACTATTACTATATTACTAGTATATTACACAGTATCACACTATATACTGACTATTACTATATTACTAGTATATTACACAGTATCACACTATATACTGACTATTACTATATTACTAGTATATTACACAGTATCGCACTATATACTGACTATTACTATATTACTAGTATATTACACAGTATCGCACTATATACTGACTATTACTATATTACACAGTATCACACTATATACTGACTATTACTATATTACTAGTATATTACACAGTATCACACTATATACTGACTATTACTATATTACTAGTATATTACACAGTATCACACTATATACTGACTATTACTATATTACTAGTATATTACACAGTATCACACTATATACTGACTATTACTATATTACTAGTATATTACACAGTATCACACTATATACTGACTATTACTATATTACTAGTATATTACACAGTATCACACTATATACTGACTATTACTATATTACTAGTATATTACACAGTATCACACTATATACTGACTATTACTATATTACTAGTATATTACACAGTATCACACTATATACTGACTATTACTATATTACTAGTATATTATACAGTATCGCACTATATACTGACTATTACTATATTACTAGTATATTACACAGTATCACACTATATACTGACTATTACTATATTACTAGTATATTACACAGTATCACACTATATACTGACTATTACTATATTACTAGTATATTACACAGTATCACACTATATACTGACTATTACTATATTACTAGTATATTACACAGTATCACACTATATACTGACTATTACTATATTACTAGTATATTACACAGTATCACACTATATACTGACTATTACTATATTACTAGTATATTACACAGTATCACACTATATACTGACTATTACTATATTACTAGTATATTACACAGTATCACACTATATACTGACTATTACTATATTACTAGTATATTACACAGTATCACACTATATACTGACTATTACTATATTACTAGTATATTACACAGTATCACACTATATACTGACTATTACTATATTACTAGTATATTATACAGTATCACACTATATACTGACTATTACTATATTACTAGAATATTACACAGTATCACACTATATACTGACTATTACTATATTACTAGTATATTACACAGTATCACACTATATACTGACTATTACTATATTACTAGTATATTACACAGTATCACACTATATACTGACTATTACTATATTACTAGAATATTACACAGTATCACACTATATACTGACTATTACTATATTACTAGTATATTACACAGTATCACACTATATACTGACTATTACTATATTACTAGTATATTACACAGTATCACACTATATACTGACTATTACTATATTACTAGAATATTACACAGTATCACACTATATACTGACTATTACTATATTACTAGTATATTACACAGTATCACACTATATACTGACTATTACTATATTACTAGTATATTACACAGTATCACACTATATACTGACTATTACTATATTACTAGTATATTACACAGTATCACACTATATACTGACTATTACTATATTACTAGTATATTACACAGTATCACACTATATACTGACTATTACTATATTACTAGTATATTACACAGTATCACACTATATACTGACTATTACTATATTACTAGTATATTACACAGTATCACACTATATACTGACTATTACTATATTACTAGTATATTACACAGTATCACACTATATACTGACTATTACTATATTACTAGTATATTACACAGTATCACACTATATACTGACTATTACTATATTACTAGTATATTACACAGTATCACACTATATACTGACTATTACTATATTACTAGTATATTACACAGTATCACACTATATACTGACTATTACTATATTACTAGTATATTACACAGTATCACACTATATACTGACTATTACTATATTACTAGTATATTACACAGTATCACACTATATACTGACTATTACTATATTACTAGTATATTACACAGTATCACACTATATACTGACTATTACTATATTACTAGAATATTATACAGTATCACACTATATACTGACTATTACTATATTACTAGTATATTACACAGTATCACACTATATACTGACTATTACTATATTACTAGTATATTACACAGTATCACACTATATACTGACTATTACTATATTACTAGTATATTACACAGTATCACACTATATACTGACTATTACTATATTACTAGTATATTACACAGTATCACACTATATACTGACTATTACTATATTACTAGTATATTACACAGTATCACACTATATACTGACTATTACTATATTACTAGTATATTACACAGTATCACACTATATACTGACTATTACTATATTACTAGTATATTACACAGTATCACACTATATACTGACTATTACTATATTACTAGTATATTACACAGTATCACACTATATACTGACTATTACTATATTACTAGTATATTACACAGTATCACACTATATACTGACTATTACTATATTACTAGTATATTACACAGTATCACACTATATACTGACTATTACTATATTACTAGTATATTACACAGTATCACACTATATACTGACTATTACTATATTACTAGTATATTACACAGTATCACACTATATACTGACTATTACTATATTACTAGTATATTACACAGTATCACACTATATACTGACTATTACTATATTACTAGTATATTACACAGTATCACACTATATACTGACTATTACTATATTACTAGTATATTACACAGTATCACACTATATACTGACTATTACTATATTACTAGTATATTACACAGTATCACACTATATACTGACTATTACTATATTACTAGTATATTACACAGTATCACACTATATACTGACTATTACTATATTACTAGTATATTACACAGTATCACACTATATACTGACTATTACTATATTACTAGTATATTACACAGTATCACACTATATACTGACTATTACTATATTACTAGTATATTACACAGTATCACACTATATACTGACTATTACTATATCAGTATCACACTATATACTGACTATTACTATATTACTAGTATATTATACAGTATCGCACTATATACTGACTATTACTATATTACTAGTATATTATACAGTATCGCACTATATACTGACTATTACTATATTACTAGTATATTACACAGTATCACACTATATACTGACTATTACTATATTACTAGTATATTATACAGTATCGCACTATATACTGACTATTACTATATTACTAGTATATTATACAGTATCGCACTATATACTGACTATTACTATATTACTAGTATATTACACAGTATCACACTATATACTGACTATTACTATATTACTAGTATATTATACAGTATCGCACTATATACTGACTATTACTATATTACTAGTATATTACACAGTATCACACTATATACTGACTATTACTATATTACTAGTATATTACACAGTATCACACTATATACTCACTATTACTATATTACTAGTATATTACACAGTATCACACTATATACTGACTATTACTATATTACTAGTATATTACACAGTATCACACTATATACTCACTATTACTACTATATTACTAGTATATTACACAGTATCACACTATATACTCACTATTACTATATTACTAGTATATTACACAGTATCACACTATATACTCACTATTACTATATTACTAGTATATTACACAGTATCACACTATATACTGACTATTACTATATTACTAGTATATTATACAGTATCACACTATATACTGACTATTACTATATTACTAGAATATTACACAGTATCACACTATATACTGACTATTACTATATTACTAGTATATTACACAGTATCACACTATATACTGACTATTACTATATTACTAGTATATTACACAGTATCACACTATATACTGAATATTACTATATTACTAGTATATTACACAGTATCACACTATATACTGAATATTACTATATTACTAGTATATTACACAGTATCACACTATATACTGACTATTACTATATTACTAGTATATTACACAGTATCACACTATATACTGACTATTACTATATTACTAGTATATTACACAGTATCACACTATATACTGACTATTACTATATTACTAGTATATTACACAGTATCACACTATATACTGACTATTACTATATTACTAGTATATTACACAGTATCACACTATATACTGACTATTACTATATTACTAGTATATTACACAGTATCGCACTATATACTGACTATTACTATATTACTAGTATATTACACAGTATCACACTATATACTGACTATTACTATATTACTAGTATATTACACAGTATCACACTATATACTGACTATTACTATATTACTAGTATATTACACAGTATCACACTATATACTGAATATTACTATATTACTAGTATATTACACAGTATCACACTATATACTGACTATTACTATATTACTAGTATATTACACAGTATCACACTATATACTGACTATTACTATATTACTAGTATATTACACAGTATCACACTATATACTGACTATTACTATATTACTAGTATATTACACAGTATCACACTATATACTGACTATTACTATATTACTAGTATATTACACAGTATCACACTATATACTGACTATTACTATATTACTAGTATATTACACAGTATCGCACTATATACTGACTATTACTATATTACTAGTATATTACACAGTATCACACTATATACTGACTATTACTATATTACTAGTATATTACACAGTATCACACTATATACTGACTATTACTATATTACTAGTATATTACACAGTATCACACTATATACTGACTATTACTATATTACTAGTATATTACACAGTATCGCACTATATACTGACTATTACTATATTACTAGTATATTACACAGTATCACACTATATACTGACTATTACTATATTACTAGTATACTACACAGTATCGCACTATATACTGACTATTACTATATTACTAGTAGATTACACAGTATCACACTATATACTGACTATTACTATATTACTAGTATATTACACAGTATCGCACTATATACTGACTATTACTATATTACTAGAATATTACACAGTATCACACTATATACTGACTATTACTATATTACTAGTATATTACACAGTATCACACTATATACTGACTATTACTATATTACTAGTATATTACACAGTATCACACTATATACTATTACTATATTACTAGTATATTACACAGTATCGCACTATATACTATTACTATATTACTAGTATATTACACAGTATCACACTAATACTGACTATTACTATATTACTAGTATATTACACAGTATCACACTATATACTGACTATTACTATATTACTAGTATATTATACAGTATCACACTATATACTGACTATTACTATATTACTAGTATATTACACAGTATCGCACTATATACTGACTATTACTATATTACTAGAATATTACACAGTATCACACTATATACTGACTATTACTATATTACTAGTATATTACACAGTATCACTATATACTGACTATTACTATATTACTAGTATATTACACAGTATCACACTATATACTGACTATTACTATATTACTAGTATATTATACAGTATCACACTATATACTGACTATTACTATATTACTAGTATATTACACAGTATCACACTATATACTGACTATTACTATATTACTAGTATATTACACAGTATCACACTATATACTGACTATTACTATATTACTAGTATATTACACAGTATCACACTATATACTGACTATTACTATATTACTAGTATATTACACAGTATCGCACTATATACTGACTATTACTATATTACTAGTATATTACACAGTATCACACTATATACTGACTATTACTATATTACTAGTATATTACACAGTATCACACTATATACTGACTATTACTATATTACTAGTATACTACACAGTATCGCACTATATACTGACTATTACTATATTACTAGTAGATTACACAGTATCACACTATATACTGACTATTACTATATTACTAGTATATTACACAGTATCGCACTATATACTGACTATTACTATATTACTAGAATATTACACAGTATCACACTATATACTGACTATTACTATATTACTAGTATATTACACAGTATCACACTATATACTATTACTATATTACTAGTATATTACACAGTATCGCACTATATACTATTACTATATTACTAGTATATTACACAGTATCACACTAAATACTGACTATTACTATATTACTAGTATATTACACAGTATCACACTATATACTGACTATTACTATATTACTAGTATATTATACAGTATCACACTATATACTGACTATTACTATATTACTAGTATATTACACAGTATCGCACTATATACTGACTATTACTATATTACTAGAATATTACACAGTATCACACTATATACTGACTATTACTATATTACTAGTATATTACACAGTATCACTATATACTGACTATTACTATATTACTAGTATATTACACAGTATCACACTATATACTGACTATTACTATATTACTAGTATATTATACAGTATCACACTATATACTGACTATTACTATATTACTAGTATATTACACAGTATCACACTATATACTGACTATTACTATATTACTAGTATATTACACAGTATCACTATATACTGACTATTACTATATTACTAGTATATTACACAGTATCACACTATATACTGACTATTACTATATTACTAGTATATTACACAGTATCACACTATATACTGACTATTACTATATTACTAGCATATTACACAGTATCACACTATATACTGACTATTACTATATTACTAGTATATTACACAGTATCACACTATATACTGACTATTACTATATTACTAGTATATTACACAGTATCACACTATATACTGACTATTACTATATTACTAGTATACTACACAGTATCACACTATATACTGACTATTACTATATTACTAGTATATTACACAGTATCACACTATACACTGACTATTACTATATTACTAGTATATTACACAGTATCACACTATACACTGACTATTACTATATTACTAGTATATTACACAGTATCACACTATATACTGACTATTACTATATTACTAGTATATTACACAGTATCACACTATATACTGACTATTACTATATTACTAGTATATTACTCAGTATCACACTATATACTGACTATTACTATATTACTAGTATATTACACAGTATCACACTATATACTGACTATTACTATATTACTAGTATATTACACAGTATCACACTATATACTGACTATTACTATATTACTAGTATATTACACAGTATCGCACTATATACTATTACTATATTACTAGTATATTACACAGTATCACACTATATACTGACTATTACTATATTACTAGTATATTACACAGTATCACACTATATACTGACTATTACTATATTACTAGTATATTACACAGCATCACACTATATACTGACTATTACTATATTACTAGAATATTATACAGTATCACACTATATACTGACTATTACTATATTACTAGTATACTACACAGTATCACACTATATACTGACTATTACTATATTACTAGTATATTACACAGTATCGCACTATATACTATTACTATATTACTAGTATTTTACACAGTATCACACTATATACTGACTATTACTATATTACTAGTATATTACACAGTATCACACTATATACTGACTATTACTATATTACTAGAATATTACACAGCATCACACTATATACTGACTATTACTATATTACTAGTATATTACACAGTATCACACTATATACTGACTATTACTATATTACTAGAATATTACACAGTATCACACTATATACTGACTATTACTATATTACTAGTATATTACACAGTATCACACTATATACTGACTATTACTATATTACTAGTATATTACACAGTATCACACTATATACTATTACTATATTACTAGTATATTACACAGTATCACACTATATACTGACTATTACTATATTACTAGTATATTATACAGTATCACACTATATACTGACTATTACTATATTACTAGAATATTACACAGTATCACACTATATACTGACTATTACTATATTACTAGAATATTACACAGCATCACACTATATACTGACTATTACTATATTACTAGTATATTACACAGTATCACACTATATACTGACTATTACTATATTACTAGAATATTACACAGCATCACACTATATACTGACTATTACTATATTACTAGTATATTACACAGTATCACACTATATACTGACTATTACTATATTACTAGTATATTACACAGTATCACACTATATACTGACTATTACTATATTACTAGAATATTACACAGTATCACACTATATACTGACTATTACTATATTACTAGTATATTACACAGTATCACACTATATACTGACTATTACTATATTACTTGTATATTACTCAGTATCACACTATATACTGACTATTACTATATTACTAGAATATTATACAGTATCACACTATATACTGACTATTACTATATTACTAGTATATTACACAGTATCACACTATATACTGAATATTACTATATTACTAGTATATTACACAGTATCACACTATATACTCACTATTACTATATTACTAGTATATTACTCAGTATCACACTATATACTGCCTATTACTATATTACTAGAATATTACACAGTATCACACTATATACTGACTATTACTATATTACTAGTATATTACACAGTATCACACTATATACTGACTATTACTATATTACTAGAATATTATACAGTATCACACTATATACTGACTATTACTATATTACTAGAATATTATACAGTATCACACTATATACTGACTATTACTATATTACTAGTATATTACACAGTATCACACTATATACTGACTATTACTATATTACTAGTATATTACACAGTATCACACTATATACTGACTATTACTATATTACTAGTATATTACTCAGTATCACACTATATACTGACTATTACTATATTACTAGAATATTACACAGTATCACACTATATACTGACTATTACTATATTACTAGTATATTACACAGTATCACACTATATACTGACTATTACTATATTACTAGTATATTACACAGTATCACACTATATACTGACTATTACTATATTACTAGTATATTACACAGTATCACACTATATACTGACTATTACTATATTACTAGTATATTACACAGTATCACACTATATACTGACTATTACTATATTACTAGTATATTACACAGTATCACACTATATACTGACTATTACTATATTACTAGTATATTACTCAGTATCACACTATATACTGACTATTACTATATTACTAGAATATTACACAGTATCACACTATATACTGACTATTACTATATTACTAGTATATTACACAGTATCACACTATATACTGACTATTACTATATTACTAGTATATTACACAGTATCACACTATATACTGACTATTACTATATTACTAGTATATTACACAGTATCACACTATATACTGACTATTACTATATTACTAGTATATTACACAGTATCACACTATATACTGACTATTACTATATTACTTGTATATTACACAGTATCACACTATATACTGACTATTACTATATTACTAGTATATTACACAGTATCACACTATATACTGACTATTACTATATTACTAGTATATTACACAGTATCACACTATATACTGACTATTACTATATTACTAGTATATTATACAGTATCACACTATATACTGACTA
The DNA here is from genome assembly GCF_048569485.1 of Anomaloglossus baeobatrachus. Lineage (NCBI taxonomy): Eukaryota > Metazoa > Chordata > Amphibia > Anura > Aromobatidae > Anomaloglossus > Anomaloglossus baeobatrachus. Next base: position 3,153,761 of record NC_134357.1, read on the forward strand.
TTACTATATTACTAGTATATTACTCAGTATCACACTATATACTGACTATTACTATATTACTAGTATATTACACAGTATCACACTATATACTGACTATTACTATATTACTAGTATATACTCAGTATCACACTATATACTGACTATTACTATATTACTAGAATATTACACAGTATCACACTATATACTGACTATTACTATATTACTAGAATATTATACAGTATCACACTATATACTGACTATTACTATATTACTAGTATATTACACAGTATCACACTATATACTGACTATTACTATATTACTAGTATATTACTCAGTATCACACTATATACTGACTATTACTATATTACTAGTATATTACACAGTATCACACTATATACTGACTATTACTATATTACTAGAATATTATACAGTATCACACTATATACTGACTATTACTATATTACTAGTATACTACACAGTATCACACTATATACTGACTATTACTATATTACTAGTATATTACACAGTATCACACTATATACTGACTATTACTATATTACTAGTATATTACTCAGTATCACACTATATACTGACTATTACTATATTACTAGTATATTACTCAGTATCACACTATATACTGACTATTACTATATTACTAGTATATTACACAGTATCACACTATATACTGACTATTACTATATTACTAGTATATTACTCAGTATCACACTATATACTGACTATTACTATATTACTAGTATATTACTCAGTATCACACTATATACTGACTATTACTATATTACTAGTATATTACACAGTATCACACTATATACTGACTATTACTATATTACTAGTATATTACTCAGTATCACACTATATACTGACTATTACTATATTACTAGTATATTACACAGTATCACACTATATACTGACTATTACTATATTACTAGTATATTACACAGTATCACACTATATACTGACTATTACTATATTACTAGTATATTACTCAGTATCACACTATATACTGACTATTACTATATTACTAGTATATTACTCAGTATCACACTATATACTGACTATTACTATATTACTAGTATATTACACAGTATCACACTATATACTGACTATTACTATATTACTAGAATATTACACAGTATCACACTATATACTGACTATTACTATATTACTAGAATATTACACAGCATCACACTATATACTGACTATTACTATATTACTAGTATACTACACAGTATCACACTATATACTGACTATTACTATATTACTAGTATATTACACAGTATCACACTATATACTGACTATTACTATATTACTAGTATATTACACAGTATCACACTATATACTGACTATTACTATATTACTAGTATATTACACAGTATCACACTATATACTGACTATTACTATATTACTAGTATATTACACAGTATCACACTATATACTGACTATTACTATATTACTAGTATATTACACAGTATCACACTATATACTGACTATTACTATATTACTAGTCTATTACACAGTATCACACTATATACTGACTATTACTATATTACTAGTAGATTACACAGTATCACACTATATACTGACTATTACTATATTACTAGTATATTACACAGTATCACACTATATACTGACTATTAATATATTACTAGTAGATTACACAGTATCACACTAAATACTGACTATTACTATATTACTAGTATATTACACAGTATCACACTATATACTGACTATTACTATATTACTAGTATATTACACAGTATCACACTATATACTGACTATTAATATATTACTAGTAGATTACACAGTATCACACTATATACTGACTATTACTATATTACTAGTATATTACACAGTATCACACTATATGCTGACTATTACTATATTACTAGTATATTACACAGTATCGCACTATATACTATTACTATATTACTAGTATATTACACAGTATCACACTATATACTGACTATTACTATATTACTAGTATATTACACAGTATCACACTATATACTGACTATTACTATATTACTAGAATATTACACAGTATCACACTATATACTGACTATTACTATATTACTAGAATATTACACAGCATCACACTATATACTGACTATTACTATATTACTAGTATATTACACAGTATCACACTATATACTGACTATTACTATATTACTAGTATATTACACAGTATCACACTATATACTGAATATTACTATATTACTAGTATATTATACAGTATCACACTATATACTGAATATTACTATATTACTAGTATATTACACAGTATCACACTATATACTATTACTATATTATTAGTATATTACACAGTATCACACTACATACTGACTATTACTATATTACTAGTATATTATACAGTATCACACTATATACTGACTATTACTATATTACTAGTATATTACACAGTATCACACTATATACTGAATATTACTATATTACTAGTATATTACACAGTATCACACTATATACTGACTATTACTATATTACTAGAATATTACACAGTATCACACTATATACTGACTATTACTATATTACTAGTATATTACACAGTATCACACTATATACTGACTATTACTATATTACTAGTATATTACACAGTATCACACTATATACTATTACTATATTATTAGTATATTACACAGTATCACACTATATACTGACTATTACTATATTACTAGTCTATTACACAGTATCACACTATATACTGACTATTACTATATTACTAGTAGATTACACAGTATCACACTATATACTGACTATTACTATATTACTAGTATATTACACAGTATCACACTATATACTGACTATTAATATATTACTAGTAGATTACACAGTATCACACTAAATACTGACTATTACTATATTACTAGTATATTACACAGTATCACACTATATACTGACTATTACTATATTACTAGTATATTACACAGTATCACACTATATACTGACTATTAATATATTACTAGTAGATTACACAGTATCACACTAAATACTGACTATTACTATATTACTAGAATATTACACAGTATCACACTATATACTGACTATTACTATCTTACTAGTATATTACACAGTATCACACTATATACTATTACTATATTACTAGTATATTACACAGTATCACGCTATATACTGACTATTACTATATTACTAGTATATTACACAGTATCACACTATATACTGCCTATTACTATATTACTAGAATATTACACAGCATCACACTATATACTGACTATTACTATATTACTAGTATATTACACAGTATCACACTATATACTGACTATTACTATATTACTAGTATATTACACAGTATCACACTATATACTGAATATTACTATATTACTAGTATATTATACAGTATCACACTATATACTGACTATTACTATATTACTAGTATATTATACAGTATCACACTATATACTGAATATTACTATATTACTAGTATATTACACAGTATCACACTATACACTGACTATTACTATATTACTAGAATATTACACAGTATCACACTATATACTGACTATTACTATCTTACTAGTATATTACACAGTATCACACTATATACCATTACTATATTACTAGTATATTACACAGTATCACACTATATACTGCCTATTACTATATTACTAGTAGATTACACAGTATCACACTAAATACTGACTATTACTAGAATATTACACAGTATCACACTATATACTGACTATTACTATATTACTAGTATATTACACAGTATCACACTATATACTGCCTATTACTATATTACTAGAATATTACACAGCATCACACTATATACTGAATATTACTATATTACTAGTATATTACACAGTATCACACTATATACTGACTATTACTATATTACTAGTATATTACACAGTATCACACTATATACTGAATATTACTATATTACTAGTATATTATACAGTATCACACTATATACTGACTATTACTATATTACTAGTATATTACACAGTATCACACTATATACTGACTATTACTATATTACTAGTATATTACACAGTATCACACTATATACTGAATATTACTATATTACTAGTATATTATACAGTATCACACTATATACTGACTATTACTATATTACTAGTATATTATACAGTATCACACTATATACTGAATATTACTATATTACTAGTATATTACACAGTATCACACTATATACTGACTATTACTATATTGCTAGTATATTACACAGTATCACACTATATACTGACTATTACTATATTACTAGAATATTACACAGTATCACATTATATACTGACTATTACTATATTACTAGTATATTACACAGTATCACACTATATACTGACTATTACTATATTACTAGTATATTACACAGTATCACACTATATACTGAATATTACTATATTACTAGTATATTACACAGTATCACACTATATACTGACTATTACTATATTACTAGTATATTACACAGTATCACACTATATACTGACTATTACTATATTACTAGTATATTACACAGTATCACACTATATACTGACTATTACTATATTACTAGAATATTACACAGCATCACACTATATACTGACTATTACTATATTACTAGTATATTACACAGTATCACACTATATACTGACTATTACTATATTACTAGTATATTACACAGTATCACACTATATACTATTACTATATTATTAGTATATTACACAGTATCACACTATATACTGACTATTACTATATTACTAGAATATTACACAGTATCACACTATATACTGACTATTACTATATTACTAGTAGATTACACAGTATCACACTATATACTATTACTATATTATTAGTATATTACACAGTATCACACTATATACTGACTATTACTATATTACTAGTAGATTACACAGTATCACACTATATACTATTACTATATTACTAGTATATTACACAGTATCACACTATATACTGACTATTACTATATTACTAGTATATTATACAGTATCACACTATATACTGACTATTACTATATTACTAGTATATTACACAGTATCACACTATATACTGACTATTACTATATTACTAGTATATTATACAGTATCACACTATATACTGACTATTACTATATTACTAGTATATTACACAGTATCACACTATATACTGACTATTACTATATTACTAGTATATTATACAGTATCACACTATATACTGACTATTACTATATTACTAGTATATTACACAGTATCACACTATATACTGACTATTACTATATTACTAGTATATTACACAGTATCACACTATATACTGACTATTACTATATTACTAGTATATTATACAGTATCACACTATATACTGACTATTACTATATTACTAGTATATTACACAGTATCACACTATATACTGACTATTACTATATTACTAGTATATTATACAGTATCACACTATATACTGACTATTACTATATTACTAGTATATTACACAGTATCACACTATATACTGACTATTAATATATTACTAGTAGATTACACAGTATCACACTAAATACTGACTATTACTATATTACTAGAATATTACACAGTATCACACTATATACTGACTATTACTATCTTACTAGTATATTACACAGTATCACACTATATACTATTACTATATTACTAGTATATTACACAGTATCACACTATATACTGCCTATTACTATATTACTAGTAGATTACACAGTATCACACTAAATACTGACTATTACTATATTACTAGTATATTACACAGTATCACATTATATACTGACTATTACTATATTACTAGTATATTACACAGTATCACACTATATACTGCCTATTACTATATTACTAGTAGATTACACAGTATCACACTAAATACTGACTATTACTATATTACTAGTATATTACACAGTATCACATTATATACTGACTATTACGATATTACTAGTATATTACACAGTATCACACTATATACTGCCTATTACTATATTACTAGTAGATTACACAGTATCACACTAAATACTGACTATTACTATATTACTAGTATATTACACAGTATCACATTATATACTGACTATTACTATATTACTAGTATATTACACAGTATCACACTATATACTGACTATTACTATATTACTAGTATATTATACAGTATCACACTATATACTGACTATTACTATATTACTAGTATATTACACAGTATCACACTATATACTGACTATTACTATATTACTAGTATATTATACAGTATCACACTATATACTGACTATTACTATATTACTAGTATATTACACAGTATCACACTATATACTGACTATTAATATATTACTAGTAGATTACACAGTATCACACTATATACTGACTATTACTATATTACTAGAATATTACACAGTATCACACTATATACTGACTATTACTATCTTACTAGTATATTACACAGTATCGCACTATATACTATTACTATATTACTAGTATATTACACAGTATCGCACTATATACTATTACTATATTACTAGTATATTACACAGTATCGCACTATATACTATTACTATATTACTAGTATATTACACAGTATCACACTATATACTGACTATTACTATATTACTAGTAGATTACACAGTATCACACTAAATACTGACTATTACTATATTACTAGAATATTACACAGTATCACACTATATACTGACTATTACTATCTTACTAGTATATTACACAGTATCACACTATATACTGACTATTACTATATTACTAGTATAATACACAGTATCACACTATATACTGACTATTACTATATTACTAGTATATTACACAGTATCACACTATATACTGACTATTACTATATTACTAGTATATTACACAGTATCACACTATATACTGACTATTACTATATTACTAGTATATTACACAGTATCACACTATATACTGACTATTACTATATTACTAGTATATTACACAGTATCACACTATATACTGACTATTACTATATTACTAGTATATTACACAGTATCACACTATATACTGACTATTACTATATTACTAGTATACTACACAGTATCACACTATATACTGACTATTACTATATTACTAGTATATTACACAGTATCACACTATATACTGACTATTACTATATTACTAGTATATTACACAGTATCACACTATATACTGACTATTACTATATTACTAGTATATTACACAGTATCACACTATATACTGACTATTACTATATTACTAGTATATTACACAGTATCACACTATATACTGACTATTACTATATTACTAGTATACTACACAGTATCACACTATATACTGACTATTACTATATTACTAGTATATTACACAGTATCACACTATATACTGACTATTACTATATTACTAGTATATTACACAGTATCACACTATATACTGACTATTACTATATTACTAGTATATTACACAGTATCACACTATATACTGACTATTACTATATTACTAGTATATTACACAGTATCACACTATATACTGACTATTACTATATTGCTAGTATACTACACAGTATCTATCACACTATATACTGACTATTACTATATTGCTAGTATACTACACAGTATCACACTATATACTGACTATTACTATATTACTAGTATATTATACAGTATCACACTATATACTGACTATTACTATATTACTAGTATATTATACAGTATCACACTATATACTGACTATTACTATATTACTAGTATATTACACAGTATCACACTCTATACTGACTATTACTATATTACTAGTATATTACACAGTATCACACTATATACTGACTATTACTATATTGCTAGTATACTACACAGTATCACACTATATACTGACTATTACTATATTACTAGTATATTATACAGTATCACACTATATACTGACTATTACTATATTACTAGTATATTACACAGTATCACACTCTATACTGACTATTACTATATTACTAGTATATTACACAGTATCACACTATATACTGACTATTACTATATTACTAGTAGATTACACAGTATCACACTAAATACTGACTATTACTATCTTACTAGTATATTACACAGTATCACACTATATACTGACTATTACTATATTACTAGTATATTACACAGTATCACACTATATACTGACTATTACTATATTACTAGTATATTACACAGTATCACACTATATACTGACTATTACTATATTACTAGTATATTACACAGTATCACACTATATACTGACTATTACTATATTACTAGTATATTACACAGTATCACACTATATACTGACTATTACTATATTACTAGTATACTACACAGTATCACACTATATACTGACTATTACTATATTACTAGTATATTACACAGTATCACACTATATACTGACTATTACTATATTACTAGTATATTACACAGTATCACACTATATACTGACTATTACTATATTACTAGTATATTACACAGTATCACACTATATACTGACTATTACTATATTACTAGTATACTACACAGTATCACACTATATACTGACTATTACTATATTACTAGTATATTACACAGTATCACACTATATACTGACTATTACTATATTACTAGTATATTACACAGTATCACACTATATACTGACTATTACTATATTACTAGTATATTACACAGTATCACACTATATACTGACTATTACTATATTACTAGTATATTACACAGTATCACACTATATACTGACTATTACTATATTACTAGTATACTACACAGTATCACACTATATACTGACTATTACTATATTACTAGTATATTACACAGTATCACACTATATACTGACTATTACTATATTACTAGTATATTACACAGTATCACACTATATACTGACTATTACTATATTACTAGTATATTATACAGTATCACACTATATACTGACTATTACTATATTACTAGTATATTACACAGTATCACACTCTATACTGACTATTACTATATTACTAGTATATTACACAGTATCACACTATATACTGACTATTACTATATTACTAGTATACTACACAGTATCACACTATATACTGACTATTACTATATTACTAGTATATTATACAGTATCACACTATATACTGACTATTACTATATTACTAGTATATTATACAGTATCACACTATATACTGACTATTACTATATTACTAGTATATTACACAGTATCACACTCTATACTGACTATTACTATATTACTAGTATATTACACAGTATCACACCATATACTGACTATTACTATATTACTAGTATATTACACAGTATCACACTATATACTGACTATTACTATATTACTAGTATATTATACAGTATCACACTATATACTGACTATTACTATATTACTAGTATATTACACAGTATCACACTCTATACTGACTATTACTATATTACTAGTATATTACACAGTATCACACTATATACTGACTATTACTATATTACTAGTATATTACACAGTATCACACTATATACTGACTATTACTATATTACTAGTATACTACACAGTATCACACTATATACTGACTATTACTATATTACTAGTATATTACACAGTATCACACTATATACTGACTATTACTATATTACTAGTATATTACACAGTATCACACTATATACTGACTATTACTATATTACTAGTATATTACACAGTATCACACTATATACTGACTATTACTATATTGCTAGTATACTACACAGTATCACACTATATACTGACTATTACTATATTACTAGTATATTATACAGTATCAGACTATTACTATATTACTAGTATATTACACAGTATCACACTATATACTGACTATTACTATATTACTAGTATACTACACAGTATCACACTATATACTGACTATTACTATATTACTAGTATATTACACAGTATCACACTATATACTGACTATTACTATATTACTAGTATATTACACAGTATCACACTATATACTGACTATTACTATATTACTAGTATATTACACAGTATCACACTATATACTGACTATTACTATATTACTAGTATATTACACAGTATCACACTATATACTGACTATTACTATATTACTAGTATATTACACAGTATCACACTATATACTGACTATTACTATATTACTAGTATATTACACAGTATCACACTATATACTGACTATAACTATATTACTAGTATACTACACAGTATCACACTATATACTATTACTATATTACTAGTATATTATACAGTATCACACTATATACTGACTATTACTATATTACTAGAATATTACACAGTATCACACTATATACTGACTATTACTATATTACTAGTATATTATACAGTATCACACTATATACTGACTATTACTATATTACTAGTATATTATACAGTATCACACTATATACTGACTATTACTATATTACTAGAATATTACACAGTATCACACTATATACTGACTATTACTATATTACTAGTATATTACACAGTATCACACTATATACCGTACTGACTATTACTATATTACTAGTATATTATACAGTATCACACTATATACTGAATATTACTATATTACTAGAATATTACACAGTATCACACTATATACTGACTATTACTATATTACTAGTATATTACACAGTATCACACTATATACTGACTATTACTATATTACTAGTATATTACACAGTATCACACTATATACTGACTATTACTATATTACTAGTATATTACACAGTATCACACTATATACTGACTATTACTATATTACTAGTATATTACACAGTATCACACTATATACTGACTATTACTATATTACTAGTATATTACACAGTATCACACTATATACTGACTATTACTATATTACTAGTATATTACACAGTATCACACTATATACTGACTATTACTATATTACTAGTATATTACACAGTATCACACTATATACTGACTCTTACTATATTACTAGTATATTACACAGTATCACACTATATACTGACTATTACTATATTACTAGTATATTACACAGTATCACACTATATACTGACTATTACTATATTACTAGTATATTACACAGTATCACACTATATACTGACTATAACTATATTACTAGTATACTACACAGTATCACACTATATACTGACTATTACTATATTACTAGTATATTACACAGTATCACACTATATACTGACTATTACTATATTACTAGTATATTACACAGTATCACACTATATACTGACTATTACTATATTACTAGTATATTACACAGTATCACACTATATACTGACTATTACTATATTACTAGTATATTACACAGTATCACACTATATACTGACTATTACTATATTACTAGTATATTACACAGTATCACACTATATACTGACTATAACTATATTACTAGTATACTACACAGTATCACACTATATACTATTACTATATTACTAGTATATTATACAGTATCACACTATATACTGACTATTACTATATTACTAGAATATTACACAGTATCACACTATATACTGACTATTACTATATTACTAGTATATTATACAGTATCACACTATATACTGACTATTACTATATTACTAGTATATTATACAGTATCACACTATATACTGACTATTACTATATTACTAGTATATTACACAGTATCACACTATATACTGACTATTACTATATTACTAGTATATTACACAGTATCACACTATATACTGACTATTACTATATTACTAGTATATTACACAGTATCACACTATATACCGTACTGACTATTACTATATTACTAGTATATTACACAGTATCACACTATATACTGACTATTACTATATTACTAGTATATTACACAGTATCACACTATATACTGAATATTACTATATTACTAGTATATTACACAGTATCAACACTATATACTGACTATTACTATATTACTAGTATATTACACAGTATCACACTATATACTGACTATTACTATATTACTAGTATATTACACAGTATCACACTATATACTGACTATTACTATATTACTAGTATATTACACAGTATCACACTATATACTGACTATTACTATATTACTAGTATATTACACAGTATCACACTATATACTGACTATTACTATATTACTAGTATATTACACAGTATCACACTATATACTGACTATTACTATATTACTAGTATATTACACAGTATCACACTATATACTGACTATTACTATATTACTAGTATATTACACAGTATCACACTATATACTGACTATTACTATATTACTAGTATATTACACAGTATCACACTATATACTGACTATTACTATATTACTAGTATATTACACAGTATCACACTATATACTGACTATTACTATATTACTAGTATATTACACAGTATCACACTATATACTGACTATTACTATATTACTAGTATATTACACAGTATCACACTATATACTGACTATTACTATATTACTAGTATATTACACAGTATCACACTATATACTGACTATTACTATATTACTAGTATATTATACAGTATCACACTATATACTGACTATTACTATATTACTAGTATATTTACACAGTATCACACTATATACTGACTATTACTAT